>NC_092214.1:22197048-22204134 GCF_043381705.1 Parasteatoda tepidariorum | reverse complement strand
ATATAATATATATATATATATATATAACATGAAAAGCTTCAACTAATCTTTTTATGTTATTTCTTTTTCAAAATTCTCCTTCTTAAATTATTATTCAACATTAAACGTTTTCTTAGAATTAATTATTCACTTCTTCGTTTCATATTCAATTTTTGGATTCAGTATGCATAAATTAACATTTTGGATTTACACCTCAGACCGAACCGTGAGAATCATATCGTTTCCTTGTTCCCTATTTAGTGAAACAACTGTAATTATTAACTTCTCCCCTGATATGTAACACAATAAAGAGACAAACTACCTATAGAAAGTCTAGTCATCTACGGAGTTTTTTTGCATTTAATCTTATCTTTAGAATTTTCTTGTATTTAATTAAAAAAACTTATCGATATATTTCGTATTTGTGTCATATATTGTTTTTATTTCCGTACTTTAAATTAGAAATTTCACTAAGTAATCAATAAAATGCTATAAACGAAAAAAAAAATAAATAAATAAATAAATTAAACAATCCAATTGAAAAATTTATAATCTGCCTTACACTTTTTCCTTTTACGTTTCAGGAAATGAAAGGTGCATAAAAAATCGTTTCAATATAATCTGGAACCTAACTAAAAATAAAAACTGAAAATGAAAAGATAAGAAAAAGAAAAGTAATAAATTTGCATTTCGTGCGCCTTCTGAAGTCGAAGGATTTTTCTTGAAAATTAATGTGCTGACGAACAAGAATTACAACCCGACAAACAAAATCATTGACGACAAAGCGTAAAGCTTTTTTATGTTTACAGCCGGTAAATATATCCTCCCCTGCCTTAGCTTCTAAGATGTAGAAATTTTCATCGAAGAGACGTATGCGAATGCTTCGCTAAACGTTACGCCCTTTTTCCGTTTAAGCACAACGCATAAATTCGTTCCGAAAGTCACTTCAATAAAAATAAAATCGATTGGAGTGACTTCTATAACACGTTTTACGGATTAACCAGAAAAGAATCATGAACAAGAAAAACTTTTAGAATTAATTTTATTTGGCTTGACTGATTTCTCCATTATTTTTTGGTACTTTCTTTTAAAAATACGCATACGTAATATTTTTTAACGGGGGAGTTTTTTTTAATTCTATTGTCAATATTTAATGGGTTGTTTTTTTCTTAAAATGTTTGAAAAAAATGACGTCAGACTGGTTTTATTCAGAGTTAATAAATATTATTAATTTTAACAAATATTTTTATTTATTGATGGATGTTTAAAAATACGCAGAAAACATTTTAAAATAATTCGCATTAACAAATAATTTGAAATATGTAGTAAATATTTGGAAAATCTTAGTTGCAAAACTAGCAACTTTAAAAAGTGCATATATAACTAATGTTTAATCACTAATGATAAGTTAAAGGAATACCATAAACATTTATAAAATATTAATAACAGACATTTGCATATAATTGAAAAATAATTCATTCAGAATTGTATAAACAATAACAGGTTTGATATATTCATAAGTGCTTATAAAATTTATCTTAATGCAATTTAAGAACTTAAAATGTACGAAAAATATTCATGAAATTTGAATTATGTATAATAATTAATTTTAAAGGAACATTTTAAAATAAATAATACATAGTATTAAAAATCTAAGTCATTACTTTTACAAATATTTGCTCATTTTACTAAGAAAATGGTCGTCTATACATTTTGATCATATTTTCGAAAATTAAACATTTTGTAAAAATTTATAATATTTAATTGTTCTTATAAATTTCCTTTCATTTTGTCCAGATTTTGTTCCTCAATAAAAACCAGCCAGGATCATTTTAATAAATATAATCGACGTTTTTTTTTATCAGATAAGTTATATACAGCAGAAAAATATTCATATCAATCGTTAAGCAACTGATTGTAATGATATTCTATACTCAGAATAACTATTTTCAATGATTCATTCAAAACTTTAGAGTTATTAATGTTGGAGATATGATCCTAAAATTATGGTCCGCAGTAAAAGTACATGTTATTATGAATGAAATGACATAATCTGACACAAAAACAAACTTCTCCAAACTGAGTATTTTTTTCTCCATTTATTTGAAACTTAATTTCAGAATCGTAGAAATAAACTAAATTTTGTGAAATCGCATCATTAGCTATTCACTTGAGTGGTTAGAAGAGCTGTTTTGATAATTTAATAGTTATGTGCTTTGTTTCCTGTCAGATAAATTCTATCTATCCTTTAGAGCATTGAGAAAAAGTGTGGTCAAAACTATTCAAATATGATCAAATTTACCATGTTTCTGGCCGTACGGTAACTCCAAAAAGTTCTGTAATTCTTCTCGAAATGGTAGTTTTTGGTAAAGATTCTGTTCTGTAATTTTTGGTAAAGATTCTGGTAATATTATCAATGAAATATGGTTTTATAATATGTGATAAAATTTGGTAATTTTTTCATGATACCTTAGATCATGGCATAAGCACCCAAATTCGGTCAAGTTTACTCTATAGTTTTGATTTTTTACTAAATGTGTGGTAATAAGAACTATAATTTTGAAAACCAGAATTTCAGGTTGCCATATGATCGAAACAAATACCAAATGAATTGTTTAAAACAGTACCGGATGGTTTAGATCGAATTTATTAATAGTAAACAAGAGAAACACTCCCACAACAGTCTGTTGTTTGCTCGAGACTCATGAAGATTGAGATTCTCAATTTCAAAACCAACGGCGTCAGCAAAACCTATGCAGTCAGCATTGCTTGCAAGTTACCTTTACTAAGCAAAAACACTGATGCCCATCTACCTTATTCTTCAAGTTGTTATTGAAGTTAAAACCTTAGACTGTTCCGTGTCTACTATGCCATTGCAGTTTGTTAATATTAAGTGAGCAAGTATACGATTAAAAGGCATACAGGGTTAACATTAAAGTGCCTTTTAAAAAGTATGTATATGTTCTAAAGCAAGCTATTGAAAAGCACATTTATCTAACTAATTAGCAGATAAGAAAGGACTGTTAAAATGCGGAATCAAGAGTTTTCTGCGATTTACCTAGTTACGTGCCCATTAATTGTCACCATATCGTTAAAGTTCAAAAGTTTGTTTCTCTAATTATATCAATTAATATGTTGATTGTATAGAATTGATTCTTTAGATACCAAAAAATAAATAATTGACATTATGTCAATTTAAGCCCACAGAAACGTTGCAGTTCTAGCATACATCTTATTTTCACTTTAACGAAAGCCTGGTAGTTAACAGAGGCAGATTATCTAAGAAGTTTACAGATTACCTAGGGAAATGAAACAATTTTTGGCACTTCAACGAACCGCTCTAGTTAATCTGCGAAATTAACTAGATAATCTGTAGAATAACTGATTTTTACACTCTAGCGGTAACTTACAAAAAATATGCAAAAAAAGTTACTTTTTTATTAAACTTAGTAAAAATTGGGACGATTAAGTTCATAACATGCTAGATCGAAGCCATTAAATAAATTAGTAACCAAAATTAATTTCAACTATTTACGCTAGTTAAATGGTTTAAATGTTAATGCTGTCAGATCCAGACAACTGTTTTGCTAAACTCTTCTATTAAGGTCAAAATACTAGGTTACCCATCCTCTTATGAAGCTCTTCAGAAGAATATCTATCTGACATAGAACAATTTTTAGCCCAGCGGGTAAGAACAAATTTTTTCTAACCTCATCTTATTGAAGAAAATAGTTCCCTCTGGTGAAAAAGATAGCGCTTTTCAACTTTATATTTCTTTTGGATAGAGGATTAAAAAATATCTTTCATCTGATCATCTCGTACAACCAAGAGGAAAGAGGGCAATTTTAAGGTTTCAAATCTATAAAGAAAAGACAGATTTGCGTGTTGATGTGACACTACATTTTGTCGCAAGAGGCAATCTGAAAGACTGACATTTAACATTTGTAACCTAAACTGTTTCTATCATATAAAATGGACTTGAATAAACCGTTAAGGGGAAATAAATGCGGTGAATTTTTAAGGCAGTAAAAAAGCACTGTGAGTCGGAAATATTTAAGAATATTACTATAAATACAACTGGTAAAATATTTTGCTTTCCAGATAAATAATAAAAAGGTTAAAAATAATTGTACAAATATTTTTTTTTTCAGAATTGAATTAAAATATGATTCTAGAATTCAAAAAAAATTCATAATAATCCGAAAAATCAAATTTCAAAATGAAATAAAAATATGATAATACATTTTTCCCAATAAACCAAATAATCCAATTTCTTGATAAAATAAAATATTTTATGGCATATACACCGAAAATATATTCCGGATCAAATTACAGTATAATGCACCATCTCTTTGGGTGCATCATCGGTAAAATGAATTTTACCGTAAGATCCATTTTTTCCATTAAATATTATACTCAAATTTTTACTGTAATATTTACTTGGAATTTTGCAGTAATATGTACCAAGAGTTGATTCTATGGTAATTATTACTGTAAAAATTATATCAGATTCAAATAATCCAATCTCTTGATAAAATAAATCTATTTTATGGTATATACACTGGAAATATATTCCGGATCAAATTACAGTATAATGCACTAGCTCTTTAGGTGCATCATCTGTAAAATGAACTTTACCGTAAGATCCATTTCTTCTGTGAAATATTATACTCAAATTTTCACTGTAATACTTACTTAGAATTTCGCAGTAATATGTATCAAGAGTGATTCTATGGTAATATTTATATGAGATTATTACTGTAAATTTTATATGAGATTTTGGCAGTATCAGATAACTTAATCAGATTTTGCAAAAAAAAAGATTTTATATTTTCTATCAGATTTTGCAAAAATGTATTTTACGATAAAAAATACCAGCCGGTGCTTTTTACTGTAATTTTATTCAGAATATATTCCAGTGTACAGTACTTCAAAGTATTAGCTGAGGTTATTTAAATGAAATATAAACGAAAAGTTATAAAACTACTGGAATAATTCTCTGTTTTATCAATTTTCATTAAAACAACGTTTAAAATCACAAATGGTAAAGTTTATAATTAAGCACATTTCGGTGTCACGTTGGTCCACTCAAAATAAGCACTTATTAACTTTAAAATAAACACAATATGACATATTCAGAATATTTGCATAACAGATGATAGAAACAAAATACACAAACATATGCAGAATGAACTTACTAACAGAATAAACATTTAGTTCTTAACACATATAGTTAATTTAATATTGTTACTGTACCTCTTCATTGGGACATAACCTATGTCGGATTGCAGCTTCTGTTTTAATGTAATTTATCTGACTGATGAAGGTGTACCAATATGATACCGAAATACAAATAGAATAAAATAAAAAAAATTTACCATTCGTAATTTTTCAACATTTTTTTTTATAAATTATAGTTTGTTTTTCATATTAGCACAAACAAGCTTCGCTGGAGTCACTGCTATTGTTACAGTAATTTAACACTGAACAATAGCAGTACAGTATCACAGTACAGTTCCGTTTCAATTCAGCCTGATTCAATGTGAAGAAATGTCCCACTACTAGGATCAAAATCATTTGAATGATTGAAATATCTCCAAATAAACATAATTTAAATTCATTTACAATAATGGAAAGTCACAGAATGTTAAACTTGACAGTTGCGATAGTTGATTCAAAACTCATACGCATTTTCTTTTGGACATATATTTACAGACTTGTGACAAAAACAACAATATCTTATTATAATTAAAAATCTCATTACAAAATTGGGTCATTAAATAATATCCGTTAATAATTATTCAGTCAGTAAGAAACCTTTCTTTTCCCTATTAAAAAAATGTCATGAATGCAATTTTTGATTTTTTCCCCACTTTTTTTTTTCTTTTTCATTGTGCAGTGTTGCTTAAATTGGACTCTGAACTCCACCGCTTTGTTTTTATCATATTAAAAATACCACCTGTACAGTCAATTTCAAAATGCTTGAGGTATTTCGAATGGCTTGAATAAGATCTTTACATTAAGATTTTTTTCTGGTTATTGCTATAAACTTTTATAAATTGTTTGTGCTATAACTTTTATAAAGTATCAAATCTCCGTCTCAAATGTATGTAGCTGGATGTCCTATTTTTAAATGAAAAATTAAGACTAAAATGATAATTTTATTTTTTGCAGCATAATTTTATTTAAAAATATTCCTTAATATGCAGTAAAAATGGCGAAAATAAGGAAATAATATTGAAAAAATATGGAATACTTGAAAAAAATATCCTACCAGACTTATTTTTACTTTTTTAATCATGATAATAAAATTAAAAAGTTATTTAGTAACTAGAAGAGATGTATTCTACTTAAATATATGAAATATTTCTAAGAATAACATTTAGATTTCATTCTGCTTATTTAGAGTATCAATCAGTTACCTTTTTTCCAAATGTGATTCCAAAACTGAGGCTTTCTTGTATTTCTGTGTGATTACAATTCTTCTAATTCAATTGAAAAAAAAATTATTAATCTGTATTTTAAAAGATGCAGCTTGTAGTTAATTAATTTGGATCATTACTACGCTTTTAAAGTGCGAACACGTCCAAGCTTCCAACGTTTGCTAAAGAGAAATTTTAAATCGAATTCAATCCTATTCTTGTGTTCAAAAATATACTAAGAATACGGCCAATAACAGAAACCGTATTTAATTAATTAAAAATATTTTATGTTATTTGTATTGCAAGAACTTGTCCGTAAGGACTTGCAACTTCTTTGATAAAAGATAATGAAATGGGAGAGCACATAGGTTCAGCGCCTAACCTCTGGCTCAAGGGAACACCAGATGGGAAAATCCTCACTTTTCCTCATCCTTCTCCTCTTGACATAGCACTCTTATGCTTCTAATGAGCTTCTTGATTAAGTACGCTGAGTGATTCGGCATTTATCAAATCTAATTAGGCACACACCCTTGTCGTTTTCCATAGGCAGCCATTATCATTTTATTAGTCAGCTGTAGGCGACACCACAATATTCTCTTACATACACTTCCTTCTTTAGATCAATGAAGGCAAAATGAATATATATATATCAGGCAAAATATATATAAGGCAAAATGAATATATA
>NC_092214.1:22127181-22196593 GCF_043381705.1 Parasteatoda tepidariorum | reverse complement strand
CGCTTAAGTATATATTAGCAAATTAGCTACTATAGTTTACAACCTTGGAAATTTTAGTTTTGGTATTTTTTGTAGCAATTTAGGGCACGATTCCTGTACCTTTTATTGCAATTTTTTAGTATTGATCCTCCTGTATTTATTTTAACTATTGGTTTTTATTACTTTCAAGTTCTTTCATAAATATAACTTTGGATTACAATACGACTTTGTTCAGTTACATAACTGTTATAATATTAACGATTTAGATCTAAATAATGAAAATATTCTAATATTACTTATACACATATGACTCAATCTTTAATATATTCATATAAAATAAATAATATTAAGTTAAATCAATTGGATATCATTGTAAATGTTAGTGCTAATTTTAAATCTGAAATGTAAAATCGGACTTCCCATATAATAAAAGATTTTGAAATTATTTATTTTAATTTTTTCTTTTAACCATGGAATATTGCAGAATTATCATACAATAATAATAATAATTATTGAATCTTAAAGAACAAAAGTTAGAATTGTGGTTGAAATTTAATGCAATCAGCTATAAAAACATTACGTAATTTAATTTCATTCGATATACTAATAAATATAAAAAAGAACACAAATAATGCAATACTAATACTAATTTTTATTATACAATACTAATTTTTATTATTGAATATAAGGTCACAGTATAAAATATTTTTTCTAGTAAATCCTCTGAATCATTCAAATCTTAAAGTCTTTAAATTTTACTTATGATATTTTTGTAAAAAAAAAAGCTTTCAAACCCTCCAGCTGTAAATTAATATGCTTAGAAGGATCCAACACAAAATTTTCTCAATTAATCTATGAAGTACAATTATAAAAATAGAATAATGGAAACATTTACTCTATCCTTCGAGACACTATCGAAACCGCAAAATAACAAGAAAAAGCTAACTAAAAAAACAGTAAACATTTTCTTGTTTAAACAATAGAAGCCAAGTTTCAAAACTTTTGCTCTTTTCTCTCGTCAAAGGAAAATAACAACTGATAAAAGAAAACTAACCGCCAACAGAAATCGTGACCGTGCTGTTAAACTTGATCTTAACATTATTCCCTACCGTTGCCTTGATTGACATTACACCGAACTAGTACTTTTTTCTAAGAAAACTATTTTTTTCTCTACCCCCAAAATGATCATAAGCTTTTGCTTGGCTGAATAAACTTCAAGCAATTTTTACTTCGGTTTCTTTTTATCGTTTTCAGGTACAAAATGGCCTGGTGAAAAGATTGTATAGGCGCTTAATTGCTATTTAGCTTCATTTGGATTTTCTGTATCACTTGGCTTATTTCTATGACTTTTTGTGCCAAATAGGAAAGCTATCTTTTTATGAGAGGACATCAAGTGAGCATTGATAGTAGAAAGCACCTTCATCATTTTTTTTTCTTTACTTTTTATTCAAACTCGGAACGGAAAAATAACCACAACTGATTCCTCGAAAAGAAAAAAGGTTTGTAACAGATGTATGAAAATAGATGGTACGTGAGGGTATGATATAAATGGATTTCGGGCATTTAGATAAGAAGCTTATAATTTTTCTGTTTAACTCTTTATATTTGTAACAAGTTTAAAAAAAATAAAACTTTTCACAAGTAATACTATACTGCGTAAAAAGAAAGATCTTTTTAATACTAGTGGAAACCATTATAAGTATAAATGGAATTATAGCAATGTAAAATATTATCTAAAATCAATAGCATTCACTCAAATTTTATTTAAATTTATTTAAATAATAAATATTATTTAAATAAATATTGATATTGCTCAGAATTATAAGTGTGAACTGTGTTATGAAAAGACAACAACTGAGCAATAATAGAAAAAAATATCCTTAATAATTCATTTAATGCCACAAAAATTATCCAAAACTGATATTATAAAATGAAAAAGGTTTGTAACAGAAAAATGTCGACAGACAATGCGTGATACTGTAATATAAATGGATTTCAAATCTTTTTATAAGAAGTTAATAATATTTCTGTTTACCTTTAAGCGTTTATAATAAGCTAAAATTTGTAAAGAAATGTATCACTAGTAACAATATGCAATGTGAAAGAAAACAGTTCTTCTTCATGAAAGAGAAAATAGTCATCTAATATGAATTTTAACTAGTCTGAAAATTTCAACTAAACATGTTATTTACGCAAATACATTTTTCAATAAAATATTACATAGAAGGAGGATATGCGAAGAAAAATTAATTGGTTAATTTGTGTACAACATGAAAGCTAATTTTATAGGAAAGGATATGAAGTGATCTATGATAAAAAAATAACTTTATTTTTTATTGAAATATACACGACATCTTAGAAAAGAAAAAGGTTTATGATTCAGACAAATCCTAAAACTTTTATTTAACGCAAATAAGTTTTATTGTGTTAAATAAAAGTTTTTAATTTTTCTGTTTTCCCGTTTATATTTGTAAAAAGTTAAAAGCGAAGCAAAGTTTCTCATTTGTAATAATATACGATGTAAAATGTTTTTCTTAACTTTATAGAAAAGAATTACGTGTTTGTTAAAATCCCTCACCAAACGATTTGGAATTTCAAGTGACAGCTGCCCATTAGAACGAACATATGAATGTTTTGTTGCATGTTTCCAATGAGAAACATCCTTTATATTTCTTATGTATTGTTCTCCGTATCAACCATCATTTTGCGCTTCTATTTTCATATTTTTCAATCTGGCAATCTTATTACGAAAATATTTTAAATCATTCTTCAAAATTTTCCCGTCGACGCTATTCTGATCATTATTTTTGCAACACTGTAAATTATGTAAGCACTTAAAATAGGTTTTTTTTGTTTGTTTTTTAAACCCAAGTATGCAACTAAGAATTTTCTGTTTTATTATTTTGTGCTTATTTCAGATTAGATCCCTTGAATTTATTACAACCATAATGGAATATCTGTTTGAATATATAAAAATGAACATTTTAATTTATTACTCTTTCTTTTCGAACTCCCATTTTTAACTGTTACTGGGTAAATTAAAAACATTAGTTAAATCTAAAACATCAAAGCCATTTTCCTTTTTCTCCTATCACTTCCTTTTAGTTTCTTCCTGCAATCATACAGGTTTTGATCTTTCGATGTCATCCTCCCAGTTAATGGTCCGTCAGATTTAAACCATGATATTTCCTTTATCTTTAAATCGTTTTTTGAGACCCTTATTTCATATATTATGTATATATTTTTGGCAAGATTTTCTGAAATATTCAGAGCTCTGATTATGAAATATCTTGCATATCCTAAATTAACCTTTTATTAGCAGACGCTTAAGGAATGAAATAGAATTCTATTTATATGAACCATAAATTCTTAAACAATTTTGAATTTCCTTTTTTAGCCAATGCTAGTGAAAACAATTCATTTAAGCGGATTTTATTAAAGTGGCTCATTAACATAATATTGAAAAATTCAGCGCGAATAAGTAATAAATTTTCATATCACATAAGAGTGTTTGAACTGTCATCTAAATAAAAAAAATATTGTGAAAACCACTTCTATTAATCTTACACTTCACATGCAATTTCTAGTTTTCCGGCAAATCCTTTGCAAAAACGTAATTTCCTTAGTGAAACTATAAAGTCCCGGTTCGCTTTGACAATTTTTTTTATTTCAAAAAAAAAGTCCTGTACAATTTTGTGGCATTTTCTTATCGACGATCTTTTTTTTTTTTTTGAATTTCATTGCAGTTATATGATTAATGGAATCACGTGACCAGGAAACGGATACCGGAGGGTTACATTCCGGTTCCGATATTAATAGCTTGGATGGTAAAGTTCGAGTGTAATTTTGGACCATCTTTTCATCGCAAAATCTGTCAAGAGATGAAACGTGCTTCATCTGAACGTTTTTTTTTTAACAAGAAAAAATAAATAAATGTTTAGAAACGATCATGTTGAGATATATTTTTTTCATCTTCTCAAACATTATTGCAAATTTTGAAGAGAAAAGAACGAAAAAATTATTTCGTAATCGAATTTAGCCCCTCAGTTTTTAGAAAACCAGCGCAAATAAATTATCAGAGCTAGGATGTGGATGACCTAAATATTCTTAAAAAATACAGAAAAAATCTTCGAAAAAAAATTAAAAATAACCTTAAAAAGAAAAATTTTAACCTTGAAAATTAAAAAAAAAAAAACGTTTCAACTTCTCAACAATGTCAACTTTCTTTCGACAAAAAATTTTAATTCACCACTTTTATTAATAAATTTAATAAAATATAGGGTAATGAAATAAATATAAATTTTTGCAAATCAGCACGCAATTATTTCAAATAAAAAAATTTTTTAATTCGATGATAAAACTTGAATTTTATATAATTTAAATGATATTTCTTCCTTAATACTACAATTCTTAAATTCGATTTTTGAGTCAATTTTTAAAATTTTAATCAAAAATTAATGAAAAGCATTCATAATAATATTTTTGACAACACTACATTTATTATAACATTACAGATATACAATTTGTGTTTCTCAATTCTATAAAAGTTAAATACTTCTGTTATACTATAATATTCGCAATGATCAATTAACAATCATATATCTGCGCAACTGAAGTATTTTTGAAAGAAAAAATCCTAAATTATTTTCGAAAAGGTATTGCTAAGATAATCGATTTTTGTTGGAGGCGAATATCTGAATTGAAATCTCGTAATGAGGAGAAAGTCTAGTTTCAATTCTTTAACTTTTTCACAATACTACTCGCAACTGTAAGAAACATCTCAAAAAGTTTTCTAAAATAAAAGATCTGAAATGTTTTAAGAGAGCATTTCTAGGTCTCTTTATTGGCAATTCAAGTTGAAACTTGAAACCTTTGAGTATTACTGAAAAACATTGGGCTACTATCAAAACCGTTATCGACTATAGCACAGGTTGATATCTTTTTTTGATCTCAGTGATTTTTTTTATCCTAAGGAAGGAATCCTTTAACCCGGGAAAAAGTCCGTATTTATTACCTTATACCAAAGACTGGCATGCAAGTAATGAAATAGCTTCACTATACTTTTCATTTAGTTTTCTCCATTTTTTTCATTCCAATTGAAGAAAGCAAAGTTTACTGTAAAGAAAAGTAATAAAAAAAGCTTTCGAAATAAAAATGAAATTTCACTATCTTCGATTTTCGAGCTTCAACATTGTTGTGATCGAATAATTAAGGTTTTATTTTCTCGTAGAGAACGTTAATTTCACTACACTGTTAGAAATTTCTAGAAAAAAATAACTAAATAACAGTCTATTTAATTGTTATTTTACCATATTTAAACAAAAACAGTCAAATAACCGTAAATAAGATAGTAATGAAACTATTAACTGTGAGAAAAATCGTTTATTAACTATTTTTACCTAAAATGGTTAAATAGCAAGAATTTTATTGCACCAACTAAGCCAATCTAATGAAGCAACTTAGTTCCCTGCAACTGAGTAAGTATTATAGTTTAGATAGCTAATCTGTCAATCTCATGACCGAGAGAACGGGGGTTCGAGTCCCATCGTTGACACCTCCATTCCTTTTAACACACATGAAGAATTTCCAGTGCCTTGCACTCTCCAATGCCCATTATCTAACAAGAAGCCTGGCTCCTATGTCTAGTTAAATTTCTTTTTTCATGGTTTTGAAACCATAGTAGCTGTAAATGGTTAAAAAAACAGTAAAGTTTTGTATTTATGATTTTATAACCATACTAGTTATAAACGGTTTCACCGTATCAAGGTGAAAAATATTCCTTACCGTAAACTTTACCGTTAATCGGATGGACAGACTGCAGCCGGTTATTTTACTATAATTTTAGAATGAAAATTCTAACAGTGCAACTCTTTTTTTTTTACTTTATGGAAATCCTTTATCTGTTTTCATAAAAACAACTTTTTCTTAGAGAATCATCGTTTTTTGAATGTTTCTGACTAAACACATAATTTCGTTTCTCATTTTAGAATTAAATAAGCAGAAATACTGAAAAAATTGTTTTAAAATCTATTTAAATATTTTTTATTTATTCAAAAATGTAGTCCAGCCATAAAATTAACTCCTTCTAACTCAAACTAATCAAAGTTGTATCTTAATGCAGTCAACTTAATCAAAAAGTGTTTTTATTTTAATTTACATAAGAACTGAAATGCTTTTTAAGGTAACGAAATTCCCTAAAAAAAATTCTCATAAACACCGAAAATCAATGAATCTGAATTTGACCTGAACATACATGTTTTTTGCTGAAAATATATTTATTAAAACAAGATATTTATGGTTATAATAGCACCAACTTATAACAAACTACAGAAATTAGTAATCACATTTGGCAGTTTATTTCTTTATAATGTTAAGTACTGAATGTATCTGAGTCATTTTAAGGAGAACTTTAAAAAAAAATATTTATTTCAAATTTTTTTGTACGAAATATTCTACAGAAGATTAGAGATTCTGTACAGAATTTTAATTAACGAAGCATTTGAATTTTTTGTACTGATTTTCCTTCTTAAAGTCTAAAATGTAAAAAAATATCTCAAGAAATTTTCAAATTATTTTTTATTTTTCTCTAAGTTTTCAATCCATTTGTACCTTTAAACATAACTATTTAATTGCGTATTTAAATAAAACAAGTTAAAGTATTACAAAACAGAGAAGAGATAAAAAACTAAGGACAATAATAGTAGGATTACGAATTATTTACTAAATAATTAATTTTCGCTCAAATGATTATTTTTAAATTAATTGTGACTTACAAAATTAATTTCTATAAATTATTCAAAACCGATATCTGTCCATTTAGATGCTCTGTTCTATTAAATTATTCTTTCTCTTAACATTAAAATGAGCAAAAAAAATATTGACAAAGTAAAATAAAAAATTATAAGAAACACGGAGAACATCATGAAAAAATGTTCTAGAGAAGGCCAAGACCCAAAATGGGCTGCCGTGCTAATGATGAGGATAAAAAAATATAATCCAAAAGAAAAATTATTGGTTCGAAATATTTCTCATATTTGTAAAAATTACTAATTTAGATTAAGCGAAACAATATTTCGTCTCAAAAGAAAAATTTCAAAGAAATTAACTAATAAGCAAAATCCTTTACAAAACATTCTTCTAACTGCTTTAAGATGATTTTCTTTAAAGTAGATTACGCAAAAAATAAATAATACAGTGACTCTGAAGTAAATGTGCGAAATTCTGAAAAAAGGAGAAAAAAAAATATTTAATTTACTGCGCTAAAAAGGATCAAACAAAATAAATAAATAAAATAATTAAAAATAAAAAAGTCTGAAAACAAATATGCAGCTACTATCAATCGTCATTACGAACAAAAAGTTTGGCAACAATCAATGTACAATTTGAAAACAGAAATAAAATCAACTCTCGAGCGCCATCTATCAAGAACTAAAGAGTGTGATGTAATAAATATGTATTCCGATCAAAGAAAAGCACAGCTGTTATCAAAACATATGAAAGAAAGACACAGTTAATGAAATTCTGAATATATATAGAAAAATTTTGATGAACAAAGTGAATGAGTATAAAAAAAGTGTTCTTCTATATACAATTTATTTATTAACCGCTCTTCTGTTGCTTTTATTTTAGAAAATAAATTAATTCCTAAGAAAAGAAAATGGCGAATTCTAGAACGCGAAAAAAGTAATTTGGGAAGATAGCCGATACCATTTTTCTATCTTTTAGATTAATCTATTTAAGATGGACTCAAAAGATTGTACTATATCTTTTTCTGCCAAATTAAAATCTTTTTTCTAAATCTTAGATTTAGTGGTGCTCACAGTTTGGGTGAAATATCTTTTAAAAAAATTATGCAAGTGAAACTTTACGAAATGTATGCTTTTAATTTTTGCAATTATTTAAGATGTTTTGATAGAGTTACTTATTTATTACATTGTTTACAGTTTACACTTTTCTTAGTTGAAAATAAATGCATTATATTTAACTTTGATGAATATTAAAAAGTTGGCTATTAGTTTAATTTTTTTTAAAAAATACCGAAATCTAGCATTTGCCAGAAAAGTTTCATGTGATATTGTTTAGATTTTACCAAGAACAGAATAATAACAAACGAAAACAATGTCATTTGTCGAACCTGTCAAATAAAACGGGAAGCAAATTAAGTCTTAAGAAAATTAAAATCTGTATTTTTTCTTTCTTCAGGAGGATAAAATTTATTCGATTTTCTACATTCGCATTTATTTTAACATGCGAAATTTTGTTCAATATATTTTCAAATTTAATAGACATTTAATAATGCTAATACATTAATCAATATATTTTTAATGATAAGTACAACCCAATTGTTTTTAAAAAAAATTAAACTTCAAAGCATTTTAAAAAATAGTACGCATCATCAGTTATTGAATGCATCCTTGTCTGTAATGCTTGTTTAATTTGTTAGTAAGATACTTAACTCCAGTTCAACGTTGAATCATAATGTCAGTAATGTATCAACTATAATATTTTACAAGTTTTTTAGGACCTGAATAAAGTGCTTAAATAAATATAGCTTCAGTTTTTTTAGAAACAGTTTTATGGACTCAAATTTGGAAATGTTTAATTTTCTGGATGGTAGAAAGATTTTGCATAGGTTTTGTATTACTATAACTATAACGCTAATCTTATTTTACCCCTTAGTAATACTGCGATTTGTAAGAAAATATTTCGAATATATAATATTTGTAATATATATAATTATAATCGAATATATATAATTATAATCGAATATATTGCGAATATATATAATTATAATCGAATATATTTCAAATATATATAATTATAATCGAATATATAATAATGTAATATTTGTAAGAAAATATTAGATATTTATCAAATAAAAAAAGTTTTTATAAAAATATGTTTTGATGATTTATTAAAATGTTTAACTACGCAAAACAGAAGAAATATGCATGATTTCATGTTTTGTTTACTTTTAAGTCTAAAGATTTAAATTTTTAAAAGAAACTCAATTTTCAAATGAATATCTCGGATGATATGCATCATAAGAAACTACTTAGACCATTTCAATGCCAGCAAAAAAGAAAAAAAAAAGAAATATTCCAAAGATATCATGTTTGTGGGTAAAGTGACATTTCGAACATTTTTTGACACTTATCGTATCTTTTAATCCTGTTTCTGACAGTTTAACGGGATATAAAAGAACGCAGCCGTCGGTTTTCTTCTTCTTTCTTTCTTTCTTTTTTTCCCGTTTTTACTTCTTCCGAGAAGAGTAATTCATTCTCGCTCTTGGCTAAAATAATGCTTATTATTACGCAAGAGTAACGTAGAAAAATGGCTCTAAAAGGTATATGGCTTTTTAAAGTTTACGTTTATTACGCTATTATGATATCAAATGTCTTCGACACGTTAGTATATCTTTTTGTGACCTAATCAAGCGAGAAACATTCATACGGTTCATTTTCTTTTATGGTGAGGATTAAAAAAGCCATTTTATTGATTAAACTAAATAAGTTGAAATTGTAGTCGTATTTAAAATTGTATAAAATAAATCCTTTTAAAGGAAATTAGATAAAATCGATAGATTTTGAGTTAGCTAATTATGAGTTTTATAAAAATCTGAAACACTATTCGAAAATTTGAAACTGGTTTAATAATAATTGGCCCAAATTTTCTGCAACCTTAATGTTTACCAAATTGAGTCATATTATCGAATTCCTTAATTTTGAACGTACTACGAATTCCTTAACTATCACTTAATTACTACGAATACTGTGGTCATTTTAATGATCTGGTCATTTTAATCATTTTAATGATTAAGGTTGCAGAAAGATTGCGTTATTGAGCAAGTATTTCTGTATCTTTAATAATGTAATCTTGATGTAAGCGAAGTAAAGTAAAATAACTTTCTGCAACAAAATTATGTAAATTATTTCCTATACGCTCTTAGTAAATAATATTTTAATAAAAGTTTGGGTTTTAGATTAAGATCTTCCTTCTGCAATATTTTTCCGCTTATTTTTGTTATATTTTTACTCAACTGTATCTACTTATTTCATAATGTAAATAAAATTTGCGATTTTATAATATAAATAAAATTGCGAAAATTTTAGGAAGAACAACATAATTGAAGACAGTAGAAAATGAACTTTTAATCAATTTGGCAATGATTGTGATAAACTTAATAATTTTTTTCATCCTATTGGTTCATATTTAATGTTCATTTATTACAAGTACGAAATTTTAAAAATAGAGCTTTTATAAAATGACATTTATAAATAAATTTTTTAAATTATGCATAACTTGCTATACTCAAAATACAATCATCCAAATTTAATTCAGTTTCGAATTTTTTTAACTACAGTTTTCGTTACATTTGGATTTTCAAAAAAATATTTTTTTGCGCTAAATGATATTTTGAAGAAAAAATCAAAGATTGATAAGAAATAAGTTACATTTTCATGGATTGCGCAAAACTGGTAAACTCAATTAAAACCTTCCTACGAGCAACCGAATCTATACTTATTGTGAATATTGTATCAAAATTTGAAGTAAATCGGTTGAAAATTCTACTAGTTAGAGATACAGCAAGAAAAAGAACAAAGCTTCAAGAAGGTAGCATTTAACGTTTTGTGATCAATAATCCTTATAAATCTAGGAAATTTTGCAACTATCTATAATACACCAATGCCATATCTATAAATGCTTTTTCTCCATAAATTTTCTTCAGTCTCAAGTTCTAAACTAGCACTTTTTCTTGACGAGATATCCTCATAATGCGCCTGATAGCTCTTTAGAGTTGTAACCGAAATTCTAAAGTCGTGTACAGTGTGCTAAGGAAAACAAAAAAACAAAAAAAACGGAGAATTCAGAATAACTTTTGATCTAATAATAATAATAATTCTTAATAGTTTGAGGGGGTGGCCTCAAATATGTTAATTAATTTAAGTTACGAAATAAAACATAAAAATATATTTTCTCTGAATAACCATTTCCCCCCCAACAGATTCGGATTTCTAACCTACAAAATACAGTAGCAGCCGCAGTGTGTGAATTACAGTACTTATAGTAGTTTAGTCAAGAGAGCAATCCAAAGTTTTGACCCCTTAATGTTGATTTTACTTTCTGTGTATATCGTCATATCTTGAAAACTTTTTAAGCGAATTGAAAACACTTTGCACACAATTATAAAATTCGTTTATTCAAAGATATTACCATGCAAGAAATAAATTTTAGTAAATATTTAGAGTTTTTTTTTTATTTTATTAAATACTAGTCGAAAAAAAAATTTGAACAGAAGGTATACAAATTTTTGCACTATTTCAAAGTATGTAATTTTGCACGGTAAGATACAAAATTTCAGCAAACTGAATTAAATACCCTGAGAAATCAAATTTTAAGGAAGTCGCACATTTAAAGTTCAATTTCTCAGAAATTATTTTTACTAGGAAGTATTTTTCTATGTAATTTTACTTACTTTAAAATGACTTAACAAACTGCAGACCTTACAATTCAAAAATGTTTTGACTATTATTTAATAAAATAATAACAATTAATAAATGCTTACTAAAATTAATTTTTGCATTCAGTTATCTTCGGATAAGCGAATTTTATAAAAATAACAATTGCAAACGTTTTTGCAATTATAATTTTATGAAAATAACAGTTGCAAAAATTTCTCAATTAGCTTAGGTTTCCGAAATGTAGCGAAATATGCAAAATGTAAAATTAACATTAAGGGATCCAAACTCTGGATCGCTCTCCTGACCGCATAACATATATGTAATATAATGTACACACACTGAAATACAGAAATAGAACATTCGCAAAAAATAAGCTTAGTCAGTGTCGGGACATGAAGAAAAAAAGCTTATATCATGTTTTTATAAACATTATTTTTTTACTTAAAAAGATAGATTTCACGAAGAAAAAATAAAATTTAAAAAACACCACCTGCTACACATTTCCAAAAAATAACGATAAAAAAAACGGTATGCTTATCTGCTTGCTGCAAGCAGAATAATGAAAAGTGACTTCAGGTTGCTCTCAAGGATCAATTTTTAAAGCTCAAAAACTGAACATCTTTCCAAGAAAAGTTAAGGTGCGCTGGAATTTTTATAAGAGATGGATTTGTTTTTACTATTTTTGCTTCTAAAATTTTTTTCTTGCTTTATTAATATAAAATAATAAAATATCTTACTTTCTTATTAATTGGAAGGAAAATTTTTAATCCAAAAATATATTAAAAGAATTTGTTTTGAAGATAAAAAGGAAAATTTTTTTTCGTTTCACGCAACTATGCAAAATGTATACATTTAATAACCTTTAAAAGACTCAAAATTTCAAAAAGAAAAATAATTGTTTACAAACAGCTAAGAATTTAATCTTAATTGCCGCATGAACTATTTTTAAATTATCCATTAGTGCTTGGTCTTTTTTTCAGAGTAATTTCAAAAAAGGAATGATATGCACACATTTTTGTCATAATTAAGTATACTTTTTTTTTAGTTTTAATAATGGATTCTCGTATCAAGTGTCCCTTATGATTTTCAAATTTTACTCGATTCAAATATTCTATCAATATCCAGAAGAAAAGTGTCATGCAAGTTTAATAATTTGACAATCGATCAATGAATAAATTTGAATTCAGAAATTATTATAACGAATATAATTTTGCAGAATAATTTGAAAATTTCACATAATATTGAATTTTAATACCTTTTTTTTACATTTTGCAATACGTTTGGAATTATGCTATTTTAAAGCTTTTCAAATTAAATAAGACTTTTTTGGGGGAAATGTTTTATTAATTTCATGATATTAAATATCAATATCGAAAAATTCAAATAAAGGCATAATTTTTATAGTATTTCGACACTTTACATTGCGCTTAAATTTTATATAATTTATTTAATCTTCCAAGCAAAGCCAATTCCAGGGTAATAATTTCGTAGAATACTGTAGAGAAGTATTGTATTGTCTTAGATAGTATTACGTTATTTTTTCATTTTAAAAAAGATGCATTTATTATTTTACAAGGTTTTCCATAATAACTACCTTCAATACTAATACCATGCGAAATTCTCGACAAAAACATTGATAATAATGTAACACATTAATTAATTCAACACATAAATATTAATGCAACACTTTAATTAATGCAACACTTAAATATTAATGCAACACATAAATATTAATGCAAGCAAAAACAAGATATCGAATTTTCTTGGATTAAAAAATGCTTTTATGGCCAACTTCTTCACTAATGAAATGAAAGATTTCGTTTTGTTTTCTTTGTTCAGATATTTATTTCCACCACCCCCTATCTTCTCCTCAGACTTCACTTTTGACAAGGATTCTAAAAAATATATGTTATAGGTGATCATTAAAGAACACTCGGTATCCGTGACTTCTTCTAATCTTATTAAAAGGTATTCCTAAGTGTAAAAAGGACAAATTTTATTTCAGCATTTAATAACAATAAATAGTGATTTTTTTTATAAAATTATAAAAGAAGTTATAAATAACTAAATAATAAAAATAATAAAGAAATTATAATTTTAAAATTGTTATTCTTATCGGTTCTAAGTAATGAGATACGCAGGTCTGACCCACTTAATTCAAAAATTATACATTAGTAACATGACAAATGAAAATTCTATTTACTGCAATTGTATCTTAATTTAAATTTATGTTCAAATGACCAGTTTTTTAAAACCTCAAATAGAAGGACATAAAAAAAATAGATTAGTCAAAGCTTTTTCTTACCTTAAAATATTTCTTTAAAAAAAATTCAATTGCATTTTCGAAAAATAATTCATAGTAAAATAATATCCAATGAAAATTCCTTAGATTATCTATAATAATATTTATTTTAAACCTATACGACATAATGGATTTTTCAGTTTTGCAAACTCCAGCAAAAATCATTACTAAGACACAAATAAGTATTATTTATGTCTACGTCAAGATAACAAATAAAATTTTACTGACCTTAGTGCAACAATGTCTTAACAATGTTCTCCTATACTTCTTTCCCTTAGCATCATTTATATTGATTCACGAATAGTACTGCCATTATTTATTGAACAGCCCTCACTTTGTGTTAGAAAAAGAAGATTTTTTTCTTTTTTTTGCTTCGATATCAAGCAGCTAAAGTGATTGAACAAAAACGAATATTTTTTTTTAGGTGGATGAAACTAATAGTTTCTATACTATATAGACATCGGTATAAAAATTTTATTTTTTACCCATTGGAAATTTGTGGTTCAAATTTAAACTTATGGCTAAAGAAGAAGGACCATTTTTGCAGAAAATAATAAAAAGAAAGCAAAATGTTTTTTACACAAAACAAGATATTAATTGCCAATTTTGAAAAAATAATATGTCTTTTTGAAAAAATGATAAAATTGGTACTTCATCAACAGAAACAACTAGAACATAAATTCCCATATATGGTTATGGCACGTAATAACTTACTTGCCATCATTTCAAATGAACGACACACAATATGATAGATTTTAGGATTGCTATTTCTCTTTATATACTTCATCTTAATGACAAAAATTTTTTTCTTCTTCATTTTAAAAATTAACTTTATAAATCGGAAAGTTAATATTGTTGTAGGAAATAATAAAATATGTTTAACCGAAACCATTTCTAATAAGAAACATAAGTTAGACATCAATAGATTTGTATCTTTTTGTCTTCTTTGGCAAAAGAGTAACTACGCCAAGTCCTTATAATGCCAAGCTGTTGCTGGCATCAATCTAAAGTAAGTACCAGATATCGACGCAAGGCTGTTCTGTAGAACTATTGATGTCCGTCCCTTTAATTCTCAGTTCCCCTCGTTATTTTTTTAGTAATAGACGAGAGCTTTGATAACTGTACCACATTTAGGAATATGGGAGACATACCATTGTTGTAACACAAATTTATCTCCATCGCGATTACTTCGTAGAGTAAAAATCTTAGGCAATAAGACTTTTTTTAGGAAAGGCAGAAAAAATGTCCCGGTTTTGCTTTCTTGGCAAGCGCTTCTTCTTTATCACAATCGTGTGCTATGACGCAGAAACGTATCACCCAGTATTGGCCAATATCTATCGTAGTGAACTGAATTGATTTCAGTAGTCCTTCTAACCAAGAAAATTACGTTGTTATAAAAATCATCTGCGTGACTTGTGCTGAAATTGAATTGTTGGTTATACGAGTCACATCAACTATGGAATATCCTTGAAAAGTATTTCAGAATTGAAAGGTTTGATTTTATTATCTTCAGAAAGAAACTGATACAGACAAATTTCTGTAGTTAAGCTTTTGAAGTTTGAGTTTAAGATAAGTCATAATCCCTTTTGACAAAAGTTTTAAATTTAAAATTTACCGTGTATGTATGTCTTTGGGAAAAAGAACTACATTTTCTAGACCAGATTTGAGTTCCTTTTCAGAGATTTCGGATCATGGAAAGTGATTACTATTAGATTTTTGAGGTTAGTTGGAAGAATATGATTATTTTACTTTATTAGAGTTAATATGCAAGTTAAAAAGTTAATGTGGTTCAAAGTAATCTGTGCCCAGTTGTAGTAAAAAAATAAAAATCGAGAAAAATATAAGAATTAAAATATATAAGTGAATAGATGAAAACAGTTTAAGTTAAATAGAGTTAAAATGGTTAGAACCTAGCAGAAGTGTGAAATAATCTTTTTTAAAAGCAATATCTATTTAAATATCTAACTATCTAATTTAGAATACTTTTTTTATTTTCACTATTATACTTAAAATTTTTTGCACTGAATTAATTATCTTAATCAAAAATTAAACATTTAAGAACTTCAAAACAGTTTTACTTTAAACTGGTAATGATATATCTATTTAAGCTTCAGGAAAGGTTTTTTAATATAACTTTCGATATTGAACAAAGTCCAGCCACTTTTTCATACAAAAAGTAATATAATACTTTTGACATGCCCTCCAGCAATTTATAACTTTATTAATTCAAAAATAGTTCATTCAGTTTTCAAACAATATATTCTTATTCAGATACTTACAATAAAGTTTATTAAAAACTTAATAAATTTTTAATTTTTTTCAACGAACACAAATCTCGGAGAAATGTAGCAATCTTAACAAAATCAACCATCTATTCAAGATATACATTGTTTAAATTAAAAATTTGGCCAAAATAATTTTAATTTCAAATTTGTTTCAAAATATTTAAAATAAAATTGCAAACTTTCTCTAAGCCGTAATAAATACTGCCCTTGCTCAATTAGTCAGCATAAATAGCTATGTTTAAATGTGCCCATAAAAAATTAAACATTTTTAAGTTAAATTTCCCTTTGGAATTCACATAGTTTTCTCAATTATTCTTATAATATTTATCACAATTTTATGATTATTCCCGTAAGCATCTGTAAACTAGAAACAATGGAATATTATGAAAAGCAGTAGCTACAGTAAATCAGAAGCAGCATTTATTATTTAAAACAGCAGCATCCGTGAATTAAATCAATATTTCCACTTTACAAGGTATTTAACGAATTAGAATCTGATTAAACCTTTCGGGTAACATGACTTCTCCCTAATCGGGAGTCATTTTGCCCTTTTAAAGACCAGAATCTCTTCGCAAATAAGTTAAAAGCATCTTATACAAATTAAGTGAGAGAATACGAGCAAGTTATTTAAACAGAATGCATATTAAATGAACTTAATACAGGAATTTAGTTCAAAGCCTTTATCTATCTTTCTCTGGATAAATTTTACTCATTTAGGTGTTAATGTTACAACGATTGAATATATTTTCCTTACTAATTAAACCTCAGAATATTGTGAGTTTCAATGCAAAATTGCTAAGAAACATTTCGCGACATGAGCAGCACTGATTACGTTATTTTATATACTTTTGTAACTCATGTTATGTAAATACTAATGATATTCAAAATAAATATTTATATTTTTCAATTTTGCGGTTGTGATTATACCGTAACACTATTGATCATTTGATTTCTCCATTACTTCCAAACCTTACGTTCTGTTTAACATTTATATGGAACTAAAAAAGGGTTTATAATTATTTCAATTTTGTAGCTATTTATAATTAACTTATTGATATCCGAAGACACATTTTTTTAATTATATTTTATTATATTTATTTCATAAATTATATTTTTTGATATTGTATTATGACTATTGGTATTAAAGTCATAAAATAAAGAGGAAAATGATATAGAAATTTCACAGGAAAGCTTTTCGTCTTATTCAAAGAAGCTGAAAAATTTACCAAATTTGTAAAATCTTTCAAACTCTAATTTTTTTGTACTTACAAAGAAAGAATTTTTCAGATTTTGATAAATGCAAACATATGCAAATTAGTTAATTACACCATCTATATTAAATTAATTAATTACACCATCTAATTAATATAGTAGATGGTAAATTAATTACACCATATAATTAATATAATAGATAGTAAATTAATTACAACATCTATAAAATTTATTTACATTGAAAAAAAAGTATGATCAAAACTACCAAAATATGGTAAAATTTACCGTGTTTCTGGCTCTATGGGAACATCAAAAAGCTCGGTAATTCTTACCGAAGGGCTTTGGCAATAATTTTGTTAAAATTAATTATAAAATACAGTTTTAGAAAATTTAATAAATTTGGTAGTTTTATCATGATGCCGTAAAGCGTGGCATAAAAACTATTTATTTGATTAAATTTGCATACAGTTTTTCAATTTTTATTAACTGTGCTGTAATAAGAACTAAAATTTTGAAAACCAGAATTTCCTGTAAACCGTTACCCTATAAATGGAAAAATTACCAAACGAATAATTTAAATACCATATATTTCGGTTTTATTTACCCGAATTATAGTATTTTTTACGAGATATGTCGTTACACTATAGTGAAGTAATTTTGCCAGAATTCCTTTTACCCGCGTGTCCAGCAGTGGACTGATCGTAAAGACTTGAGTTCCCAGTAGAACTTAGAAGCCAATCATCCCTGACTGCTGGTGACCCAGTTGATAGTAGGGACTGAGGGTGCGTGGTATTGGCCCTCATTAGACTTTTTACCGGAAAATGCTCGATTTCGCTTGCAGATCGTCGGGCTAACGAAGCAAGGGAGCCATTCCTCCTGCAGAGGATCAAAATTGCGAATGCAGGTCTTCGGATCATCATCAGAGATGTGTCCCATCGCCAATAACCCATTGTGAAGCTCTAGGGCGACGTAAATAAAGTGTTTTCCTTTCCGTGATGCCAGTAAGAAATCAATATTGATAAAATAATGCAAAATTTTCCCTTTTACCAGTGATTGGAATTTTTTTTTAAAATTGTTTTATAAAAGTTTAATAGTGAGCCACAGTATGAATTTGCAGCAAAAACAAACCAAAAGCAGTATGCTTTACATGCTTTACTTGCTCATAAATCACTAATTTTATTTGGAATTAAAAATTTATAACTGGACTTTCTTTGCATCTCTCAAATATTGGCATCCATGTTAATAACTTCTAAAGCTCTTCACAAACTTTTAAAAATCACAAGCTTTACTAGCTTTAATAACTTCGAAAGCTCTTCACAAGCTTTTAAAAATCTCAAGAAATCTTAAAAAAATATTTTACAATCTAAGAATAATTTATATAGTTTATATTATTAAATCATTTGAATCGTGGGCTTTATATTAAGCAAGCCTCAAAAAGTAAAAAGAAAAAGTGCAAGCAAGTCTCTTTAATGTATAGATTTTAATTTCTTCTATGACTGTAACTTTAAAAATGTATAAGTAAGGAAAATATAAAGTACTTTGAGTCCTTACTATATCAGAAACTAAATAAAAATTCAGTAATTTGGAGAAGAGCACGTTTTTAATATTTCAAAAACATACGAATTATCATTTTCACGCCATATATCCATTTTCTCTCTATTTTTAATGCCAAATATTCAATTTTATGTTTCTATGTTTTAAATGGAAGTAATGTCTAGCGTGTAAACTCAGCATTACGTATCCATGACGAAACATTAATTACATACACCGATGAGGGTGATGCGTTAATTTATATGGAAGTTAAATGCCAGGAATAATTTCATTTCCACGTTTCTATAACATGAGTTTGCGGGCTTAATTTGCAATTAAACTAAGCTGCTATCAAAGAAAATAGATCTTGCTAAACAGGTGACGCAACTGAGAAGGTGAGGATATGAAACACAGAAGTTACAAAGCTATTCTTTAGAAACTACGAGCACAGAATTTGACTGTTGAAAGAAAAAAAATTATTTGAAAAAAATTTCATTAGTTTTGATTAAAATAAAATTTTTTTATACTTAGTTTTAGAAAACCAGTGGTTAGAATTATTTGCAAAACAGGCAATTCACGTTTCTTTCTCTTTTCCATTTTATAATTTTATTTTCTTAAATAAAAGTGAAATTTCTAAAATTATTAATTTTCTATAATTATTAATTGTCAACTTCTTTAAATTATCCAGCGCAATATTACCCTGCGCACATGCATTTTCGGGCCCATCCTTGTTAACTAACAAATCAAACGCACTTCAGTACTGCAGTAAGAACGCACTATAAAACAAAACTCCTCTATTTACTCTTTTACCTCAATTAGCGCTTTGGTTTTAATATTTTGTAATCTGGCAATCCTGTTAAGAAAATATTTCAAATCATTCTTGAAAAATTTCTTGTTCATGTAAGCTCATTTGAAATCGCTATTCGCTTTATAGTTTTCGTTTTATATTTTATTCAGTTTTTTCTTTACATTTATTTTCTGTTTTTACGTGATACTTTTACTTAATCTGTTCTATTTTATTTGTTGTAAATTTTTTGTAAATTTTTTTGAGTGCTCCTCATACTACTGTATTGATATATTTTGCTTTGGCTATATTGATGCAATAATAGAAGGCACTCCTTTTTGCGGATATGATCGTGTGAGCTGATGAAAAGAATATTTTTTTTATTTTCCAGATTTTTTCCTTTTTTTCGGATTTTTTTATTTATTTTTTTCCCGGATTTGTATTGTTTTCATTATTATTATTTTTCTCAATAATTTTCTTAATAAAATAAAATTGCTTAAATTATTTAGAGCCAATTTTAAAAGGAATATATCATTAAACATTGCTTACACTTTTGAACCACTATATTGCTTTCTGCAATTTTTTTGAGGTGCGAAGTTGAAAAATATTATTGTATTTCTTAAACTCTATTATTCGATAACTGACTCGTGGTTCTTTTAACACCTTATTAAGACAACAACAAATTTTCTACCGCACTATGGTTCCACAATGATTCAATTTTTCTGAAAAATTAGTTTGCGTGTAAATATAAAAATGTAAGCAATTGAGTAGCAATTTAGGTTTGCAATAGAAGATATTATTTCTCAGCAGTTTATCCGAATATTGAATCATAATGTTTTTAACTCTATAAATGTTACTCATTCTCCAATATAATTAAAAAGATAAAATTTAAAAAAACAGAAAACAAGCTGTTAGTTGTTAGATCCTGAAAAATATATTTATTGTAATGGTGTTGTTTCAATTTCTTTTTTTTTCGCATTAGAAACTAAATTTTGCTACAAAGCTATGAACTTGATTATTAGTTAAAAAATTAATGAATGTAATAAATGATTGTTTATTAACCATTATTTGGGTCAAATTTTTGAGACAGCAATCTTTCTTAGTAAGCATTCCTTTTATCAGTCTTTTCATATAATAAAAAATTTTAATTGCATAAGATTATAAGTTATTTTACTATCCATTCTTATGAAACTCCAAAAGCATTGTTAGTTGGGCTACAATTAAAATACACAATTTTATTTCAAAAGTTTATGTCGCCACAGCCTATTTAAGAATTTACCCGTTCATCATCCTGAAGACAAATGATGGTGCACATGAAGAGAAGATTTCCTGAATAGAGTAATTGAAAGCTCTCCAAAGAGGCGAAACTCTGGTAACTTTAATTAATTAGCTAATAATCGTTATATCTCAGCAACACTGAGATCATAATAAATCCTTTGTCGCGATCGAATATTGCAAGCATTAAATTTGATTTCTGCTAAAGAGGTGTTAAATGCCTCAATATTAAACACACTCTTTAATATTGCTTAAAAAGACTGAAAATGTAATGGCAAATTTATTACTATCACATTCAAAATGAATGAGTTCGACAAATAAATACATATAATGGGCTTTACTTGTAAAAGATCTGCCTAATTCCTGCACTTTCTGAGTATATATCTAGGATCCCTTTTACAAAATAAAATCATCACGGTTACATACTAGATCAGCGTTACATGGTTACATGGTTAATTACATACTAGATCAGCGATTCTCAAATGGTGTTTCGTAGAACCCTAGTGAAAAAGTGAAAGGGGTCCCGAGAGTTTGTAAATTTTATAGCCAGTGATGAGTTTTAAAACTATGTATTTTGGTGCAACCTATATTCATGATTCATTTAATCTTGCGGGTATCTTTATGAAATTATTTTAAATGAAATAACAAATTTAAGATTTCAAATGATAAAACAATGAAAATCCTTTAATTAAATATTTTAAGTATTGCTTTTCCTGTTATATGTTCGCAATTACTTTAATAAACTTTATTTATAAGGTCGGGGTTCAACCGAAGAAGGATGATAATCTACGATTCCTTAGTTGAAAAAAATTGCAAGCTTCTGTGCTAGATAATAAACTCTTATTTTTGTAAACCTATTGATATAATAAACTTATAATAATAAATAAAGAATAATAATAAATAAACAATAATTATAAATAAACAATAATAATAAATAAAAGATAATAATAAATAAAAAATAATAATAAATAAACAATAATAATAAACAAACAATAGTATAAGTAAATTTGACAACTAAAATACTGATTAAAAATGATGCAATAAAGCCCACTATGAAACTTGAGAATAAAGCTTATTCTCTTTCTTCAAGAAGAAAATATTGAAAATTCTTTCTACTTTCTAAATTGCAATGCTGTTTTTCTATTACTTTTTAAAGGATTTTTGTCTTATTTTTTAAATGACATCATGGCAATTGCTTGTTTAATCAAAATGCAATTTTAAAAAATACATCAATTGTATTTTTTATGCAATAAGATAGTAACAATAATAATATAAAATATTCTTTTTAATTAAACCAAATATGAAATCTCAAAACAAAACTTTTTTTTCTATCATGTAGTAAACAATAAATTCTTTCTGTATTATTCTATATATTATGCTTTTCCCTATAACGTTTCATAGGATTTGAGAATTATTTTTATAAGCCACATTATGCAATAAATTTTATTTCTTGTAATTTCAATCTCATTTAAATAAAAAGCCGTGATATGCCAAAATCTTCAAAAAATGAATTTCCTAATTCCTCATAAAAAGTTGAGAACAAAAATAAGATTATTAAAAAATTCAAGTCAACGCAAGAATGAACTGCTAAAAAACCATTTCCGATGAATTATGCCAAGCAAGAATCCTTACTTCCGTTTTTTCCTCCTTTTATCAGTACTCAAGACAAACAAGCACGTCCCCCTCATCTTAGGAAATTTCCTTACATTCTCCCTCTTTCCCTCACTTTCATAACCTTTCATAGAACTTCTGAAAAGGCTTTCGTTGACATTCTTCAAATTGTTTCTGCCCACATTTCGTTTGAGCAAAATCATAAGAACTATGACTGCAGACAGATTGTTTTCTTTAGCAAAGACGTAAAAATGATAAGAAAAAGAAACTTTTTTTTCTTTTCCATTTATTTTATAAACACGATGTAACTTTTCTTTTTTTTTTCTCTTCTTCAAACTGCAATTATTTTTATACTTATAAAACAATACGAAACTAAAGATATTGTATGAACGTGCAAACTTCATTTCTCAATAGATTTTGTCAAAAGTAAAAATACGTGTTACAATTTATCTTGAAATTACTTTTGTTTGAACAGTTAAATGACAAATCTGTTTGAAATTTTATTTTTAAAAATATAGTTTATAAAAAAATTGTTTAGCAAGGAATTATTATTTGTAAATTTTTCTGACAGTTTTTGCCGAGTCTCAAGAAACGTGTTACGATGTACCTTGAAATTGTTTTCGTTTTAACAACTATATAATAGATAACAAATTCACTTAAGAAAAGTTTAAGCATAGTTCATAAAAATATATTTCAAAGGGATTTTAATATTTTTCTTTATTTCAGCGAATGTAGAATTTATATAAGGTTTACGAAAAAAATTGTTAGTTGAAACACGTTAAGCAAATGTATAACATCTTTCCTGAAACTGCGTGAACAAATAATATATCTGCGTGCTCCTTAAGAACGAAATAACTTTTATTTTATTTAAAATTTACATTTGTTTTGTGAAAATAACCACTGCTTCTGCGTGATTTTTCTCTAGTTGTAATAGTTAGCATGCTGTTACAAATGTTATGTTAGTCAAAATATTGAATAATAATTACTAAATATAATGAATCTTTTTCTTGAGAAAAATATCATTTTTTTTTTATTTAACTAACTCGTTTTTAAAAAATGAAGAAAAAAATAAACTAGTGGGTAAAAATAATTATACTTTTATTTCAATTGTTTTGCAATATTATTTTTAATGCACGTTTATTATGTGCCTAGAACATTGAAAATACCTGCATTACACAAATGCAGATAATAACGAAAAATATACTTTTTTAAAATACAATACTATAAATGAATTATAAGAGTAAAACTTGATCAGAAAGACAAATTCGTAGTTTAGATATTGTTTTTTAATTGAAAAAATATTAAACATTCTTTTCAAAATCTTTCTAATACACTGTCTGATAAAGCTAGAATTTTATTTTTTTTCTCTAAGTATCTTTTCTATAGAATAAAAAAAAAAGAGCTGAGTGAATTCACGAAGTTTTCCAAAAAAACTTTCTAGACCAAAGAAGAGATGCCAAAAAGAACCGTACTGCAATTCAATGTTAGAATGAGTAATGCATCCAGTTTTTGGTCAGTCTACCAAGCATCTTTTAAGCCATGAAAGTGAAATGGCTGGAGAAACCTGTCAACGTGGTCACTTAAGTGGTCTCTTTTCCTTTTTAAAAAACTTCAAGGGCTGAAGTATCGGCATTTTCTTTCATACATAATGTACTGTTCGCTCATTTTTTCTTTTCTTTTTTGAATCTATTCGCATGTAGCTACTCCAGTTTATCTCTAACAATCACAAAAAATATACTAAGTTGGGCATAAATTGACGCAGTTTAAATATGTTAACTTGCGGGTAACTGAGTTTTCATGGCATCTTAATTGGCATTTATTGGCATGGCATTTTAATTAAATAAAAGTTCAGTAATTGAAACAAAAAAGCTTAAAACATTTTTTATTCATACTTTCTTAACAGCTTTGACATTATATAGGTTGTTTAGATATTCAAAGGGGTGATGAAAGGCATCAAGAGGATGAATATCTACCATAGAATATGGAAAACCACGTTGAAAGGGTAAAAATCACGAACAACCCATGCAAATTTCGACGTCACGCTGGAAAACAACTAAAAAGGATGCTACAGGCTTTATTCTTAATTAATAAGGTTATTAATTGTTACAAGCTTTATTCTAAGTGGTACTTGTTGACGTCATAGCTCTGTCTACAACAACGTAAAAACGATTCCCGGAGGTTCCAGATGTGGTTTTGATGAAAATGATAATCTGCGTTATGATAACCACCAGTGTGCAAAGGGCGTTGCATTAACTAGAGATTTAAGATGGCCCCATAGGAAAAGTCACGAGGATTCTGCGAAAGACATGCAACAGGTTTCGCGCTTGGGAACATCGATATGATTACGCTGCTGGTGGGCATAATGTGCACAGGCACTCTCATGCTTAAACCACACGATCACTGTCTCTGAGTTTTGCCGCGAAATTATTTAGGTGGTATAAATTCAACTGACATTTCGTTTAATTCAGAACCCATTTTTACTCTCTTAACGTAGTTTTCTTTCTCTTCGTGTCTTTTATGATTTGGAAAACCCTCTCATTGTTAGTAGATCAAAATATCGCTTTGCAACCATTCATTAGATTTAATCATATTAGTGTGGGAATTTATCTTTCTTAAACTATGATAATATAAATGCATCTTTTTACATGTTACTTTAAGACCATGAGTAAAAAATAAATTGACATCCTAGAGGAAAAGTACATTCTTATCTGTCAGACGGAGTAACATTAATTATAATTTATACAGCAAAATGAGTAAATGCTTAAGAAGCATTATTTTTATTTATTGTTCTAGGCGTGCTTTATTAAGAATATATTTGGTGACACTCAGGTGCCTCAGGGTATATAGTGTTCACCTTCTAATGAGATGAATCGGGTTCGAATCCTAGCGTTGGCTGGTAGATACGAATTTCGATCCCTGCTCGTATCGCCAACGGTGCTGAACTAAAATATCCTCTGTGGTAGAGGGATCATATGTTAGAGTCTCCTTGCCGCCAAGTTAACCGTGGGAGGTTTTCGCTGTTTTTCTCATCATGTAACACAAATGCGGGTTAATTCCATCAAAAAGTTCTCCACGAAAGCAAATTTCTCTCAATACTTCATCCAAATCTTATTTTATAAATAAAATAAGATCAAACCACTGAATCTCTACGTTTACATAAAATATAAGATTATTTTGATGGCAGAAAAGAATTTAAATTAAAAATAATTTATATTTTTGGCACATAAATAGTTTTATAAATATGATTCCACTTAATATTTTTAACTTATTTTTCTGTATTATGAACAAATTTCTTATATAATTACAGTGAATAACCAACTTACATAAATAATGAAGTGTAAAGAATATATTAAGACTATAATGAATATATTATAATGAATATCAGTAGAACAACAGAAAAAGAAGTTTAAAGACTAAACTAAAACTATAATCCTTAATGTTGAGTATATTACTGTAATTACATTCTTTGTTTTCGCTGTTTGATTTATTAACTAGATGATCATCTTAGTTTGTACATTATTAAAAACTATTTTATTATCTCTATAGTTTATAAAAATTTAAAAATTCGATACATCGTTAAATGTTATTTGGATGCAGCAATTTTAATGTTGCTTTATAATATAACATAATAAGTGTACTCTGTAGTTTATTTAAATAATTTTAGTTTGTGTTGCCGTAAGATTTAGTTTCTTGAAGAATATTACAAAACTCACCAAAAATTAAATATCTCATGACTTATTTAGATAAGCTATGCCATTGAAAATTCACCTGACTGTGCAAGCATATATCAGCGTCGCAAAATTTAAACTTGAAATGTCTAACTTTTATAGTGGTTATGGTGCTTCAAGGTAGTATAAGGTGACAAGAAACCAAAGGAGCCAAGAGGCATGATAAATTAATGTTCTCAGCAAACTATTCCAGCGTTGATAAAGTATAGCTGTTGATTGCTTTTCCTGAAAGTGAAAGATCATCAAACTGGATTTTTTTAAAAAAAAAAAAAAGATGGGGAAGAATTGAAGCTGCTTTGACTGATGGAGTGGTAAGCGATTGAGATCAAAATAAAAAGAAGACTATTCTTGAAGCTCAAGCAAAATCCATTAACGGATTTTTGAGAGAATATAGATGTATAAGAAGAGTTAATTTTCTACTTCGTTGCAATAGCTAACGGGGTGAGCGAAAAATCGGATAATACTCTATTTGACAGATGGGAATTTCCTTTTATAGGTGTTTAGAAAGAGGATAAGCTTTGAGAAAAGTACCCTTTCCCCATTCATTTTATGTCAAACCGATTTCATTTTTATTCGAAAAAAGGCGAATAAGCAATTAAATGAATTCCATTTCCTCAAAGGAATTTAATAGCAAATAATATTTGAAAAAAAAACTTTTACTTTTGGTAATGAAGCTTTTTTTTTAACGTATTCGTAAAAAAATTTATATAAGTTCATTTATTTAATAAATTATAGCAAAAACTTGATTAATAAAAATGTTTACTGAGAACGACTGAGATGGAAACAAAGAGAAGACTAATATTTTAAAAATAGAGAGAAGAAATGTTGATGAGGATTCTAGAGTTAATTTTTAGGTATCATTTTAACTGTTCTAATATTTTAAATATAGAGAGAAGAAATGTTGCTGAGGATTCTAGAGTTAATTTTTGGGTATCATTTTAACTGATCCGAATCAGATGAGAACAATAATTGAGACAAAATATGCAAAGCCTATACTCAGCTAATATTAGTATAATTTTTCTAGTTAACGTTTTATCAAGCACGAATGCTCTTTTCAAAGCATGAATTTTTAATGATCCTTATAAATTGTAAATAATTAAGGATTTTAAACTTAAATAATTTTGTTGCAATCATTCATATAAAAACTCACTTCTATCACGCTTTTTTAAAATTTACTTTTTAAAGCAACTTTAAATCTTGATAACATTCCAGAGTACTTTTTAAAAATTATAATTAAAAATGAAACTCTGAAAAATTAAAATTTTTAATACTGTTAAGATATTTATGCTGTCAGAAAAAAGAACATTTGTTTATTTCAATTAATCCTTTTAATGGCTTGTGTAAATTTAAAAAAAATTCACTCCCATGACATTATATTTTTGTTTTTAATTAGACTGTTTTAAAATATTTAAGTAAAGAGAATGTTAACTTCGTGATGTTGATGTATAACATGAAAAAATGAAAAAGAGTATCACATAAGTAGAAATATTAGTATACTATAATTTCGGTTCTTTAATTGAAGAATTTTCTGTGTAAAAACACAGAATGAAAGAGTGAAACACTGAAATGCAAATCACAAGTAAGTTACAACAATAAATAAAGATTAACAAATGGGGTAGAGGGGCAAGGCCGAACAGGAAAAAGAGCAACAGCTTAAAAGGCTTTCTGCGGGAAAAACTCCAACTGTTTTCAGATGTAAAAATAAAAAATAAAAAAATCAAACATTTAGAAAGATTGTGAAACTAGAAAAATCATTAATTAAAGATTAATAAAAAATTTTAAAATATTAAATGATTCACAGAAATCTAGATCTTCTGCATCTTGCTATTGCCTTCTTTCATTCCGCGTCTCTATACCGAAGAAAGCTTCTATTTTAAAACCAAAACTATATTTTTTAATATGACTTTTCTGTTTTTTTACACTATTCAGCTTTATTAATACATGCTTTATAGTTTGTATTAAAGTACTTAAGGTATATGCATTAATTTGGTAAGTGAGTTATAAATTAAAGCAATTTCTCTTATAAAATTTTCTCATTAGAACAAAGTGGTGTTGCATATATTTTTAAAGATCAGTCATATTTTCTCCATTAAATAACTTATTTGTAAACTAAGTAAATATCTCTTCTTATATTTATTGCTTATGTGATTCGCAAATAATGTTTTACGTATTTTATAAAGAAATACATGAAGGGCAAGATAGTTTTGTTGATTCCTTATGAAATGAGCGTTTTTAGTATTACCGTATAAATTAGAAATATCTGTGTGAAATATTTTTCAGCGCCTTAAGAGCTTAAATCAATAATTCTCGTCCCTGTTTAGCTTAGCTTAAAGAGCATACTATTATTTACCTTTAGGTTTATAACACTTTCCAAAGCTAATTAGTCATTAAATTCTGCTTTTGATTTTTATGGGGAACAGGAACTTGGAAATGCATTTTTAAAAAGGAACCAAGCGCGTTGTTTGTAATCGTTTTCTCTTTTAATTATTATTTTCAAACCTACGATTCTATCATTAGCTTTTATTTTTCCATTCAGTTATTAATTTAATGCAAGTAAATATCATATTTTGCGAAAAAAGGTGTTGCAAAATAATTATCTTTAGCCTAGATAAAAAATAATTGCTAATTAGGTTTGGATGAGAAACTAATTGAGACGTTCATTTTAACTTTAAATAATTATTTAAGTTGAAATTATCATTAACTAAAGAAAGATATTCGATTAAAATATTGGTAATGTACATTTTAATCATAAAATATCTTTTCATCATATTTAAAATATAATTGCGCATTATTATTATTTTTAATTTGAGTTTTTCTGATGGAAAAAAATATGCCAAAAACAGTTTTTATACTTTATAAAAACTTATTCTTTGAGAGTGGAAACCATAGAGCTGTATTTAAAATAGAGCAAGCCCGCTTTATATTTCTCTGTCTCTTTTCGTTCTAAACATTAGTCTCCACGCTCACTTGCTCTCCCTCATTCGGCGATTTTGGAGGAGAAAATAAAGCGCAGTGTGACAATTGAGACGAGTGCTCTTTTATTATAGATTCGTGTTTAATACTTATACAAGCAAAGGAAAAAAATTAGGAAGATAATGCTTTAGAAGTGTTAAGATTAGCAGAAGGGTAAAATTATAGATGATTTTTTTTTCTACAAGGCTTTGTTAGGTTAAAAATCATTTTAGAACTCTAATTTGTTTATATATAAACTTTGCAAAATTATCTACATTTCTGTACAAAATTTAAGAAAATAAATTTTTTGAATTCTTCTTAAAAACATATTTTAACATAACCACTTATGTGTACGTTTTCACATAATTTTACATAATGTTTCACTTAATTTTTCACATAATTTACACTAGCAAAGCAAGTTTACCATAATTTCATTACATTAATTTCATTTACATTAATTTCACATAATTTAATCACAAAACAAAAATTAATAATTCATCAATTATAATTTACCATATTTTTAATTAACCAGTATGGTTCTCTTAATTGACCTCGATAATGATTTATCATAGTTGGATATATCTTTTATTATTTATCTTAACTTTTAACTCCTAATGTGAGCATTTTTAATAGCAATTACTTCAGAACATCATGCTAGCAAAATTTATGAAACAATCAAATGATTAGAAACGAGTATTTATTGATTAGAAACAGGGTTTTAATTCCAATAATTACAGCGTAAAATTTGTATAAAGTGAATATGACTTGATTCTTAAAAATTGAAACAGTAAACAAATTTAAAAAAACAACAAGTAGCGTATTTTAACTAGTTAATAATTATGATTTGTACGAAACACAAAACATATTGAAATGATAAAAGTTTTTAATATTTCGTAAATATATTTGTAAAATTCTTATGAAAATGTAAGGTCTTAACAAAGAAAAATTAAATTTATATTTTAATAAATGATTGAAACATTATTAAAATTACAATTTTGAAAGTCAACAATTTTAAAATAGCTTAAATACTAATTAAAAACTATTGATTATGAAGTGAATTTAAAACCTAAACACAATGGAAACAAAACAATGAAACATTGTTAACATCTCTTAATTATTAAAACAGTAAAAGAATTCAAAACCCATAAAAAACATATTTTAACCGTTAACAAACTATTATTAATTAGAAAAATAAACAAAAAGTCTTATCATCACAAAACTAAATTTGCATTTTAAAAACTGATAGTATTTTAAACTACTCAGATGTTTTAGCAGTCGAATGAGCCATAATTTAAATCGTGAATTAAAATATGATTTAAATACACAACAAAATATTAAACATTGAAAAAATTTAAAAAACATTAAATAGAATATTTTTGCTGTTCATAAACAATAACTATTAAAAAACACTAACATATATAATCAAAAGTTTTTACATCATTCTTTATATGTTAATAATTATTTTAATAATGCAAAGCAATACTAAATTTACATTTGAGGAAATGAAAGAAACATTTCATATTACTCAGCTGCTTTAACAAGCGCTAAAACACTAATTACAAAGATTTAAAGGTGTTTTTTGCGTAATCACTTTTACTAATTTTCTGTGATAAAGAATTTGGAGTTATAATTGTCGTAATTTAGGAGCCAGAGTTTGTTTTGGGGAAATATTATAAGAGAAAAACTGTTAGATTTTTTTTTTAAACTGTTTGAGTTTAGCTCGTTTTATATTTTGGTTTAACTAGCATCTATTTTTTTTATCATGAGCATTATCGCTTTCGTAATATTTCTTACTCATTAAATTCTATTTTTCCTTTTTTTCGAGACCAGAAGCTTTAATATGCGTTTTTAAAGTGGAAATATCGTTAGTCCCTTCGAACCGTTTCCTGTTAACTTTTATCTTTAAACTAAAAGTTTACTTATTTTGCGTGATTTTTTTTAGCTTGCTCTTTACTGTTTCCGTTTTCTTTTTATGCAATAAAAAATAACTGTTTTTGACGGAAACCCTCTAAGCGGCTTTTTCTTTGTTCCAACCGATTGAAACATCTGAAAAGAAATAACACTAAGTTTTTTTAATGCACTCTTTATTAATTTATTTCGTGGTCGATAACGAAAGTTGAAGAAAGCGTATACATTAATTTTTTAACGTTGTTGGAATTATACTTATTCAGTTTATTATTCCTATTACAAAAAAAATCTTTTAATTTATTTATTTTTTATTGTAGCATTAATGTAAGTTTGTCACTTTCAAGCATATAACTTCGTACACATCACTCTTTTTGAAGCCAGAATTTCAAATTTACACCTCTTTTTTCCAAAATTAGGGTGATCAAAACCGAAATTATTCATGGGAATCTCTTATTTTATTTATTCAAGCATTTAAACTATGATTCTAACAATGATTAACATCTGAGAAATGATGAACAATACTTTCTAAAAAATGATTAATTTACTCTTAAAAATATTCTTTGTTTTTTTTCTGACAATTTGAAAATTGACACTAAGTTTAAAATAATTATTTATTAGAACTACGGTGGATTACTGCCATTACAATAAAGCTGTTACAATATACCTTTCATATTATTATCCTGACTATCACAATGGTAATTATGGGGCAAAATATATTAATGATTACATTGTTGGCAACTAATAATATTTTAAAGGAATGAAAATGTTTGAGCAAATATAATAACTCTTGCTCGAAAATTAAATTAATGCTTTTTTAAAATAGTAAGCGAAATCAACTTTTGTTCAATTTGTAGTGCCCTCAAGAAAGCATCGTAAATAATTTTGAAGTGAGATAGACTAGATTCGATTAGCATGAAAGGGAAAGGGAGGTAAATTTCATATTTTAATAGTGTTTAAGCATTAAAAAAGCTTGATTAAATTTTTATCGCTTTTTTTAAAAAAGGCATAAATGTTTTACGAAATTAACTTAGCAATTTCTTTGCCATTTTTTTCAGATTAAAAAATCTATTGTCGCATAGAAATGAGAACATTACAACTAAAATTTTGATCGGTCGTCAAAATTTACATTATGTGTCTAAAGTGTACAATCCATAAGTAATAGATATGTTCTTTATATAATCGATTGGTGTAGAAAAGAAATGATTTTCATTCAACTACGCACTTAATTCAGAGTTTGAAAGTTTTATTTCATGCATAAAAAATGCAAACGGAATAAGAAAAGTTAATTTGAATTTTGATAGTTTATTAGGAAAAAAAATTTATTGGTTTAGATGAGAAATTATTTCCTTAACAATTTTCTTTTAATGCATTAAAAATGCAAACAGAATTAACAAAGATTAATTTAAATTTTCCAGTTTTTCAGCATGGAAGAAAAATTTGTTTCATTACAATTAAACACTATTTACTATTGATTGAAATTTGCATTTAGGGCATGAATCTCGAGCTTATGTCATTGAATTTCTATTGCATTAAATTGATAGTTAAATCTGTCAAGTAGCTTGCATTTTACGACTCTTAAATAAACTTAAATTTAATAAATTAAATAAAAATAATGAGTCTTATGAGTCCTAAAATTCTAAATATTTTGAAAGACGCAGCAAAGCACTACTTAAAGTAAAATTGTATTCCTACTTAAGGCTATGATAAAGTAAAAAAATACTGAAGTGGGGCCAAATATCCTATTCATTTTCCTTTTAAGTAATTTATTGAGAATATACTATATACACATGTGCGATAGGAATTAAGATTGCATCGGCTTATCGCTTCAGAGGATTTCACCACTCCTATTCCTGGATATATCTAACACAGAGTGTTTCGATAGTGTGCATTAGTTGCACATCGTAAGTGGGAATAGATTTTCATGAAATAGCACGTACTATTCAACCTCTCTGTAGGTTTGCTGAAGGCTGTAGGGGCTGGAGAAATTGAGAAGAGATGTCAGTAGCACTCAGCCACCACCCGTTGCCATGGAAACTATCTTTCTCGGTAATAATCGCTAATAAGGATATTTCAAAGCAAGTGCTGTAAAGAGAAATTGATTTGAGTTTATTTGGGTATATTGAGAAAAAAATGTTTGTGGAATGTTTGTGCGATAAGTTGAAAAATAAAATAGTCAAGGCATGTTATCTCATTATTTTTGCGTAAAAGGTAAAATGTATAGAGAAGAGGGAGTAACTTTGAAAAAATGACTTTTAAATTTTCGGCTTTTGGAAGAGAAGAAATAAATAATAGATTTGGAATATAAAATAAAACCCTTTAAAAATCTTCCTATTGTTTTTACTAATTTAATCAAAATATCTTTTCGTTAAAAATACTATGCCATTACAAAATAGAATAATGTGAAGTTTTAATCATGCACAAGTAAAGCATTTCGCTACCTTAGACATATTGCAATGTATTATTTTTATTACCTTACTAATCTAAATTTTCTTTTAAATTTCGGAGCCATTTATATATTAAAACAGGAAGATTAAATGTATTTTTTTCAATAGCGTAAGCTTTAGTTCAAGTAAAAATTTAAAAAAAAAATCATGAACATGCCAAAAATATGCCTTCAAAGCTGAAATATTCTATATTATTAATTTTCCCCACTAGTAATTAAGAGTTATTCGATTTATAATGCTAGATTGCTTATATCAATGCGCATTAAACATTTGAATTTACCTACTTTTTCACACTATTTTATTAAGAACTAATCTACCCATAATGATATTTTATTGTTAAGAATGAACTTATGTAGTAAGGTTCGCATGAGATGGATTATTTAATTTACAAGAGTGAAGATCAAAATTCCATCGGGAGTTGTTGCTTTCTGCTTCGATTAGTATTTAGAATCTTCTTATATACTTTTAACAGAAGCTGCGTCAGAACGCGTTGATACATAGTTATATAAGCAGTACAATTATAAGTAGTGCTTTCTTGTATTACTCAAAATAATAAGTTTACTTATAAACTTATATTACTCATAATAAGCAGGAAATTATAATCATTTGCTACTACTTTTATGAATGTTTAAAACCACTCGAAATTATCTATTTTTTATATACTTGTATTTTAAAGAATTTTAAAGAAAATAATTTTTGTAATCAACAAAATTGCTTTGCAGAATAATTACATATTTACAGATCAAAATATTTTATTTATTTGTGGGTGTCAATAATATTACACTAGTTTTTTTCCATTTTAATGCGTATGAAGCTATAGCATATACTTAACTGTAATGTTAACAAATAAAAATAAGTAAAAATTCTCTTCAAAACTGAAACATTCTACATTATTAATTTTGCCCAATACTTATTAAGGAATATTCTACCCATAATGCTACTTAAGTGTCAGGAATAAATCTATGGAATAAGTCTTGAATAAGAAGGATTATTTCATTTACAAGAGAGAAGATCAAAAATCCCATCGGGAATTGTGGCTTTCTGCTTCCATGAGTATCTAGTCTCTTCTTATCTATAACAGAAGCGTTGCTCGAATGCTTTGATACGGAGTTATATAATGGATAAGCACTACTGTGTGTTCTTCCCTAAAATCCTCTTCGAAGATGAAACATCCTTTCTATTTCCCGTTTATTCTTCTGGAACGGGAAAAATAGAGATGTTTCTGGGAAAGAAACATCTATTATTTAAACAGGATCTGCTATTATATTTAATGTAGGCTGCTCGGGATTCATGTTGATGGGTAGTTTCAAAAAGTGTAATTTGCATAAAATTGGTCTGATGGTAAGGAATTTAGAGAAATTTTTGAATTCAAGTATTGCTGGAATATGTAGTTTTGCAGAAAAATTAAGAAATATTGAAATAAAAAGTGGTATTTTATTACTAATGGAAAACATGTGGAAGAAAATATCCAATTATATCTGTGAGAAATATTTCTCTGCTTAATGTTATATCTTTAGTTCCTTTTTTTAATCTAAAGATATTCTTCAAAGTATTTTGCTTTAACTATTAATGGTTTCTTTTTAAAAGGAAAGAGATGTAAGTTTTTAAAAATGCACCCATTTGTATCATTAAAATATGTTTAAAACTTAAATAATCTCGCTTGCATTACTGTGGTGATTTAATATTAAATGCAGATGTGAATGGCACGCAATTAAATTAGCACAAATGGTATCCATTGTCTATTTAGTTATTTTAAAGATGTTTCTAGACTATTCATGAAAGTAAAGCAGCATAGAGTATCCCGAAAATAATCAACGATTTCAAAAGTTAAAGCAAAATGCTGGAAGATAAAGGTATACGCTTTGGGACATTCTGCTTAGAAAACAAGACTATTTATTCTCAACCCAACAACAACGTCATACTTTCTGAGGACAAAAGCAGCAGACATCGATGCATTTATTCTTAACCATCTAGAAGGGAGGAGGACCTTGACAGCCAAAATCGCACGGTCATCAATTCCGAGGATACCTTCTTAAGGGCAATATGATGCATCTGCTAACATATGTGTTTTATACAACTATTAAATTTTTCATTTTATGAATAAATATTTACTAATGGTAGAAAGCAGAAATGTAATTACGGCTAGATTTAATTTACGAAACGCTTCCGTATTTTTATGGGCAAAAACGTTTAGTACATTTATCAATATCAATGTATGAGTACAAAAATGTATTATGTATAAATATTTTTGATGCTTCAATCTACTTTCTGAAATTTTTCTCTGTTTAAAAAATAATCTAACAAAAACAAAAAAAAGAGGTGTTTAGATACTTTTCGCTTTTTAATTTTCAGGCAGGGATTTGGAATTAATAACTTATAAAATAAATAATTATATAGCAAATGGCAAAGCAAAAATAAGCATTTCTTTTCACCGAAAGAGAAATACAAAAATTCGAAGATAAGAAAATAAAAATGAGAGGTAAATCTTCCTTTTTGTAAAGCTTTAAAATATTATTTGAAATGAAAACCACTAAATAAGTAGTTTCAGATTATAAAAAAAATGTATTGAAATAAAAAAAAATTCCAAGAATGATGTTGAAAATTTATTTTTTTATATATACAAAACATAATAAATGCATCTAAACAAAAATATAGAATGGGTCTTGTTTTCAGACTCAAATTACAAAAGTATTCACATTTTTTATAAAGTATGCTTTCAATTTTCTTTGATAGTTTCCTGAATATAATATTAAATAAACGTAAATAAACCAACATAAAAATTGCTGTTTTTATTAGAAATAAAACAGCTGCAAAATTATAAAATACAAAATCATCTAGTTTTTATACTTTTCTGCTTAAGAATAATTCATGAAATTTACTTGTTAGTTATTGCTCAATTTTTTTAAAAACATCTAATGAAATTTGTAAATAACTAACCACATTACGCATTTTTTTAATTTCACAGTTTCTTGAAAAAAAATTTTGCAAACAGAAGCCTTTTTTCCCTTTCATTTTTAATTAGACTAAATTCCAGAAATCCTACTTTGAAATTACAAAAATAGAAACAGAATGTAAAAGGGAATATAGTCATAGATCTTCAATTTTTTTTTTCCTTTTCTATTTTAAATTATATATTTTTTTATAATTTCTATTCAAACTCATTAATAAAATATTTAGATTAGAGTTGTAAAACTTTTATAAATACCGGCAAAAGATATTCAAGTATGAGCTCGTTAATAAGAACAATTCAAATTTTTATGATGCATCTTGATTTCGAATTGTCTTCGAATTCAATTATATTCAATATATTTATAACGATAGAAAGAAAAACACTCAATCTACTATTCTCGTGTTCATGATGTATTAATCTGTGTTGAACCAGAAAAGTTTGTAGATTTTAATTATTATCAATAAACGTGTTAAGATCTCTGACATTACTGTCTCATATTATGACTACATGATAAACTTGATTATTGCATTAATTTAAGTTCTTAGACCTAGACCCTTTTTTTTAAAAAACTTTAAACCCGTATTGGGGTGACGCTTATTTCACTACTTGTGCAGGATATTTGTAAGTATTTGAAAAGATATTTCGCAGGAAGTAACAAAGCCATTGAATTGTTATAAAAGTAAGACAAAAATGATTTATTAAGAAAATTATTGCGAGCCTCGTTAAAGCTTTCTTGCTCACTGCTATTTGACTCACTAAGAAATAAGTTTCCATTTTTCTTTTCCAAATTTCAACGAATTAAGATAAGGATTTTAAGTTATACTCCTCTTTACTCGGCAAAGATTAAAACTGATCGTGTAAATTGGCGAGATGTGAAGCAACGAACACAAATAAACAGACTTGATACCATGTAAACAAGCTGAGCGAGATATTATTCTTATGACCACCGGCGACTCACAATTCTTGGCCATAGATGGCGCCACTGTAAAACAAGAACAATCGCACCCCTCTGCCTAAAACAGGCATACGAAAACAACAACAACAACAACCGGAGACTCGCATTATTAAAATATCGGAGGGAGTACTTAGCAGAATACGCTTGTTACAGCGGTACTCGTGGCCTGAAGGAGATTCCTCTGTAAACGCCTGCTGCAGTCAAAGTGTTAAATGACTCTTTTTCTTGACAATTATAAAAAAAAAAAAAAACAATTCAACTGACTGTTTAAGGAAAACTTTTCACTTTTTTTGTTCAAAATAAGATTCGTATTTTTGAGTAAGGAGCGTTCTTTAAATAATCGTTTTTAAAATTTGTCTCAAGAGATATCATTCTATAGATAGCCTAGGTACTATTTACAATGCCTAGAGGAAATATGTAATAGTTTTCATATTTTATACTTCGACTAAAACATTTAAGCAGTCCATAACATTCAGAAAAAGTCGGCATTTCGTACGATACCCATAATATGTAATGCATTACAAATGAACAATTAGCGTATGCATTTCATAGTTTTATAGAAAAAAAAATTTCTTTTCTCGCATTTAGTAATAACCCATGTTTCGTATATAGTATTTCGTTCTTTCCTATATTAAAATTCTAAATGCAAAAAACTGCAAAAATGCTATTTGTCCACGAGGGCCATCAGCAAAGCAAGTTTCTCACTGTTCATAAAGAAGTAAAAAATAATTGTTTAAAAATTACTGTAAAAATAATGCTATATTTCAGTTGCTTCTTAAGATAAGACTCACCAGAATTGTATAACTTGTCGTACCGGGGGATACATCTTCGTAATCTAGTATCATAGCTGTATGCCTCCTGAGAATAAAGACAACGTGACCCAGCTGTCTGTGTGGTAATGACACGCCTTAACCCCAGAAACCAAGTAACAGACGAAGGAAGCATTAGAGGCATGTTTGACGTCTAAGCTTGTCCAAAATCAGAAAAGGTAGATCCGCATGGAAACTAACATGGGGACAATAAAGCCTTTTTGTTCCTTGATTCCGTGCTTAAGGATGCTAAAAGTGAACACTGAACATTACGAAACTCGAGAGGATTTGTGACGAGCAAATCTGAATAAGCGGTTTGAGAAGGTCTGTGCTAGTATTGTGTTGCTCTCCGTCAATGCTATCATACATTCGACGAATTCTACAAAAAAATCTATTTCAGAAGTTTCATTGGGAAGCGTTTGACCATTAACTTTATAATCCCTATCTTGCTAATAGTGCTCTTCTTTCCGTCTGAAGGAATTCCTGTCCGAGCACCACAGTTCCAAAGACGAATATATACAGACAGCTGTGACATAATGGCTTTATTCCCATGTGGCAGACTTCTACGGAATGGACTACACAAGCTTATAGCAGAGTACAACAAGTGTTACAATTTCAGTGGTTTTTATGTTGAGAAATTGTTGAAATATTGATGGTCTCTTTTGCAGCAAATTTTTTCGGGGAATTACATTTTGTTTCTTCTTATGGGCAGCGGGAATTTCCTAGAACATCCTTGATTTCTAGATTTTGTTACTTCTCTCCAATTTACACTCGTAAATATTCGTACCTTTCGTGTATTTCTAAAAATAATAACTTACACATTTCTTGAATTAAAAATACTTTCATATTTAATAAATTAAAACTGCAAGACCACAAAATTTTAAATAAATAAATAATAGAGCTAAATTTTGAAATCAGTATTTTTCAAATTCTTTTGTTCTCAGTTAAGCATTAGAAATAATTTCTGATGGAACGAATCATTAAGTTGATGCATAATACTCTCAAAAGTAGAAGGTTTTGCTTTTTAAAGTAAATATCTGTGCATCAGAATTTATTCGAAGGAATATATTAATGAGGTATGTAATATTTATATTAATGTTAATTTTTTTAAGTAGCAGTTGCGTATTTTTAATAACATATTTTATCTTTTACAAATGAAAAACTTATTTAAATAACATTTACAAAATTTTGAAATTACTATTTCTAAGAAGCCGTAAGCAAAATAAAGTATACAAAAGAATGTACCCTATAATTTAATGAATTTACGAAAGGTCAATATACATTATTCTGATCTCTTTTCAATTTAATTTCACGCAAGAAGTGTATAAATTATTTTTATACAAATAAGCGTTATTATACTACTGATGGATTTATTCTCTGAATAAACCTTTGATTTATAAAATAATTCAAAAATGTTTGCTTATGCAAATTTTAACAGCTCGAAATCCCAAGTGTCCGGAAGGCACGGGGAAAAATTATGCAGATTTAACTCAAAGCAATTTTTCTTTAACTTACATGTTTAAATCTATTTTTTCAAATTAAACAAGAAGAAAAAACATTACTTTGTGCGAAATTAAAAAAAAATATATTTAAAATTAATAATATATTTCTAAAAGAAAGTATTTCTAATGAAAAGAAACAAGAATAAATTATGTAAAGAAAAAACCTTTCAGCAATTTGGAGTAAATGACAGAGCGTAACTCAAGATCACAAATATGTAAATTAGTTCATGACAACACAAAAGATTATGATCTGTTTTTCTCACAAAGTAGCTTTTTTTTCTTAGCTTTATTTTTTGTTCTTTTTTTTTCAATTATTTTTTGATACTTTAGAATGACAGTTACTTTTTGAAATGTTAGTTTCAAAAAACATTTGCTTTCTCTACTTGATATGCATATGTTGAATAGACTGGCAAGATTGATTTTATAATCAAGAATTTTGGTAGAGTCAGATCGTTTTACGACATTTTTTGACAGTAAAAATTTCAAAAGAGAGATAATAGGAGATTTATAAGGCTAAGTTTCTTTTGTTACGCATTTTTACTGGCATCACTGGAATAACAGTTTCGTTTTCACTCATTGTTCGTTTTTTATTATTCAAAGCAACCAAGAAATCTAATGTATATTTTTCTGGGTTTATTTGCTTTTTCTAAATAAAAATCATATTATTTATTGATGCATTAAAAAATTTATTCTGATTGGTATTACACTTTAATATTAATTTTAGTATATATTTATATATATATATATATATAATTATACTAATCATAAATATAATTATAATAATTTTTATCTTAGGATAATTATTCTTTATTCAGAAATATCGCATTTATAGCAATAGATGTGTCGTGATAACGACTATTGCTTTTACCATTCTTGTTTCTCTTCAATTTAGTTTTTATTTTATTCATGTTTTTCATATTAATTTGTGTTTATATATATATATATATATGTATATTCCCGTAAAATTTACATTAATTACTAAATGGTACTCTATAGAATACATTTTGCAGTAATATTTAACTAAAACTTTCCTATGTTTCACGATGCAAGAAATATGTAGTTTACTAAATTTACTTTTTGATCATTTTGATTTATCACAAAGTGAGATTTGAGTGTTTTGCATCTATTGTTTTGAGTGTTGTATCTATTGATTTGAGTGTTGTATCTATTGATCGCATCTATTGATTGTATCTATATAGTGTTGTATCTGTATATTTGAGTGTTGTTACTTGAATATTTTGGAATTTAAGTGTCTCAAATTGCATAAATATATCATGTCAATTATCCTAGCGATACAGTTCCAAAATGTCGTAAGGTATATGCAGGTTCAGATTCACATAGCAAATTCTAATTTAATTCACCATTTATTCAATTTAAAATTCTTCTTCAGGTCTAATTTGAAATCGTTTTGATATTTCCTAGAGAAACAAATGTTTCAGACGAAGCACTCAAACGCCGGGACAGTTTTGTCTTTAAACACTGATGGTTTTATGAATAAATTGCAATTTTTATTAAATTCCAATTGCAATATCATATTGAATGGAAAAAAAAATCTTTCGCCTCTTATATGACGCTAATCTTGACTACTCTACCCATGTAATTTATTGCAATTGTTAAATAGTACTATAAGGAATGCATTTTACAGTACATTAAGGAATGCATTTTTTAATGTTAACCTCAAATGTTTCTTGATTTTCTTTCAGTATATGGATTATGTATTGTGGTATGATATTTTTTTTTAATTATTCGATTTGACACATTGTGGCATTTGAACGCTTTAGTATTAAGTATATCATGTCAATTCGTTATTACGACACAATTCGTAATGCCTTAAGGTAAAAACAAGTATATACTTATATTATTGATACCAATTTTTTCCTCAAAAAAGATGATTTCCTCAAAAGTTTCTTGATTTTCTTTCAATGTATGAGTTATGTATTGTGGTATGATATTTTTTATAATTATTTGATTTGACACATTGTGATATTTGAACATTTTAGTATTAAGTATATCATGTCAATTGGTCATTACGACACAATTCGTAATGCCTTAAGGTAAAAACAAGCATATACTTATATTGTTGATACCAATTTTTTTCTCAAAAAAGATGATTTCCTCAAAGGTTTTTTGATTTTCTTTCAGTGTATGGGTTATGTATTGTGGTATGATTTTTTTTTAATTATTTGATTTGACACATTGCGACATTTGAACGTTTTAGTATTAAGTATATCATGTCAATTCGTCATTACGACACAATTCGTAATGCCTTAAGGTAAAAACAAGTATATACTTATATTATTGATACCAATTTATTTCACCACGTATCTTTCCATTGAAAACTCCAGTTGATGCCTAGTTTGAAATTGAAGGCCTGGAGAACCAAGAATATGAGAAACGAAATAAAAGAAATTGCACAATATTAAAGTGATTGGAAAATTGCAAGAAGGGTGAACAATAACATTTTTTTGCTAGAGAAACTTTTTTGCTGTCCCTCGAGAGTTAAGAGAAGAAAAATATATCTATACATGGAAAGAAAAAGAAATTGCGCCTGATATATTTATATAGGACTTGGGAAAAAGACTTTTTTTCGTAACTGGAGGCAATTTTCTTCAAATATTAACCGGTGATTCCGTTTCTTGAGTTTCGAAAGGTGAAGACTAAATTTATCCCGAAGAAGAAAAAAAACTTTAGAATTTCTTTTTGGAGAATGGAAATCGATTCTTTTCATCACGATACTTTAGCTCACTTTACGCAATACTAGTGCTCTGAAATCAGTTCAAAGCAGGTGTGGAGACATATTTTTGGCAATTTAAAAACATAGATTGGTCAAAAAAGTAAAAATTTAAAGAAAATTTATTTTATTTTACGGAGTTTCATATTAAAAATAAATACATTGTTTTTAGTCTTAAGCCATATGTTTAACTCTTTTTCTTCATTAAAATCATCAAAGAAAATAAAACAACCGTCTGTTTAAAAAATAATTTGAGATTTTGCGAATTGAGTTTCAAAAATAATATAATAGAAAGATGCGTATATTAAAATATGTTTTATAACTTAAAAATATCATTAATATATTAATAACAATTAATAATTAGTCATGAGTCTTTCCGGAGTTTTCAGAAAGTTACATTAAAAAAAAATAGACTAATACAGTAAAGCAAACATTGTAATAAATAAGGACACTATTTAAGTTTCATTGACAGTCCTTACAGTTGGTCTTCATGCGACTCTTTTGTACCCCGACGTACAAGTCCAGCCAGACTCCATGACTCAATTCAAGCTTGTACTATCAAAGTTATTAAAAGCATGTGATATCTTTTCATGTGACCCTTTTTCTTTTAGAGCCGTATAAAAGATGTAAGCCACATTTTCGTTACATGGAGAGGAAAACCTCCCATTGTAAACCTGCAAGGGGACCTTAACCCATGGACTACCACTGAGGATTTTTTACGTCAGCGGAAATCATAGTGACCAGCCATTGCTGGGTTTCGAACCCGAGTCACCTCATTCACCCTTGCTACTATTTAAATATTATTCAGTCTCTTAAATTGTTTGTATTACTTTCAATTAATTCTACTTTTTATTTCAGAATTTTAAAAATCTTGGTGCTGCTCCTGAATGGGTAGACGCAAATAAAATGTTAAGTGATATGAGGGAAGAAGTAGAAACTATGATGAGCTGGAAAGCTGATGCCATAACGGTACGAATTTCAAATTATTTTTCCTTTAAAAATCTCTCTTTTTTTCTTAACCATAAGAAAAGCTTAACTTTGGCCATTTTGTGTTTTAATCCATTAATTCCAAATTCATAATTTTTTTTAAAAGTTTGCATATTGAAATATAATGTTTTAGAATCAACAGGTGTATCATTAAAAAATATCTGGTATGATTATTTTTAAAGTCAAAAAACTCAAAAATTTAGAAATTCCAAAAACTTTTTAAAATTTAAATTTGTTAGGTATAGATTCCCAGAAAAAAAGGTTTTCTCACTAATGCATTTTTTTCTCTAAATTCAAATCGATGTATTAATTAATGAATAAACATTTACGCTTCTCTTTTCGAACTTGCGAAACACTTTTTTTTCCAACCATACTTAAAATTTAAAAAAAGGCCTCAATGTTATTAAATACGAGTACATCGTATTCGCTAAATATGAGTACATCGTATCATTCATTAACTTTATAACCCATACAAAAATTTTTTAGACTTATTCATTGCACCGTGTCAACAGGTTACTTAGAATGCATAATACGATTCTTCTCTGTTGCAGTACAACCGATTTTAATTCGCGTAACAAATATAACATTCCACTCAACTCATAAATTTCTTAAAAATTAATACTTAAAATTTTTCGCCAAATAAAAATTTTTCGCCAAATTTTTGTCGAAAGAAAACAATTTCTTTCAGCTTTTTTCACCCTCCTAAAAAGAAACACATTTTTACATCAATGCAGTCAAACCAATCACTAAACTCTGTTGCAAGTTAAGAAAAAAATCATTATACCTATGGGGAGAGCCTGATTTTATCTAAGTGCACGCCAATTGGATGCCAAGCTGACAGCACAAACATTGATCAACATCGTCAACTCTTGAAACGACGTAGCATAGCCTTCTTTTTGCTTGCTTTCTTAAATCGTGTGAAATGGGGAAAATAAAACTTATTGAATAATCAATTTACAAGTAATAAGAATTAATAAAAATGATATCTAAAATCGCAAAAAATATACGTCTTTATGTTAGCATTTAAAAAAAATTGATGAAAGAACAATAAGTATTGTTTCTTTTGCAAAAGATTTTCTCATAAAGCGAAACAAAAGTAAAAATTCTCTATCTCGCATTTGATTTGCTAAGGGAATGTCAGCATAATACGCGCTTTTTTAAGTAGTCTAATCAAATTTAGTGCTCTTGCAACGTCATATAATTGTGTAAAAAAATAATTTTAAAAAACTGAATGTTCTTTTTTATCGAAATATGTCACCGAGTGTAGGATTCCAGTAAAACTACGAAACTGTAACTTTTCTTTAGTAACTCTATGATATATATCGTAAAAGATAGCATGAATTAAATTTCTGTCTGATGTATTTAACTTTTCAAAACTTTTATATTATTTTGAAAGCATATTTGTATAATTTGATAATAAAATAAATCGGAACAATATGCAGTCGCGGAAGGTTACTTAAATCCTTTACCGCAATAGTCTTTTCTTAACTTGCAACGGAGTATAATAATAAGACCAATCTCTCAAATAGTTTGATAAAGTCACCAGCAAATGTTTACTATTTGAGCAAATATAATGAGTTTAAAGCTTTTATTTTGTTCTTGAGAGAACAGTATTCATAATAAAGCTTTCCTCAAGTCCAAATTTTTACTTTATAATACATGAATGAAAAACATCTATCGCATAGTCGAAAAATATTTCTACGGTGCTTATGAGAGACTAAATAAAGCTGAGATGAGAAGAAACGAATTAAAGTTCAAATCTATATAGGGTAAAGCAACCAGTGAAGGAACACTACCCAGTGAAGGAACATTTCATATATATTGATTAAAAATAAGAATTTGAAAGTTTTTCTTTCGATTAATTGGTAACAATAGCTTACTGCAAAACGATAGGAAGTCACTTAGCAATGTTTTGGATTACCTGGTCAAATAGACTTCTCTGGAAAAATTTTTGAATTTGTTATTATCTCTGCAACACCTTGTTTCTTTGAAAAAATTATAAGGTGAGTGTTTGCATGTATATGTTTGAAGTGGAATTACTTGCATGCAATCGATTTATTTTTCTCACTGTTAAAAAGAGAATTCAAAATATAGTTATTGAAGTTACGCTTTATTTTTTTAAAAGCATCATAGCATAATAAAGTACTGAGATAAGGGGGTATTTATTCACTGGATCACCAAACGATGAAAAACCAGTGAAGGAACAAGTGTTCATTTACTGTTTTTTCCTCTAAGTTAATGAAAATAAAAGATAAACTTTAATTTTCTTGTACCTTTAGTGATGTTCCGCATCAAAAGTATGTTGAAAATACGAAAAACAACTTCTAACCAGTAGGGGAACAGGCATGTTCCTTTACTGGGCATAGATTTCCCAGTGAATGAATAGTATGTGTTAATATGTTGACATTTTAATTTTCAATTCATGATTACAAAAAAAAAGTTAACATTTTCCAAGTATTTATATGTTATAATTTCAAGAATAGGCTTGTTTTTAAATATTTGTATGGCTTAAAAATTCATAAAGAGCATTAAAAAATAACCAAAATTAAGTGTTCCTTTACTGGGTGTTCATTCACTGGTAAAAGCTGTTCCTTCACTGGGTCTTCTTACTACTCGTTATTTGAACCTCCAAAACTTTAAAACAATATTATGTAAGTCCTCTAAATTTTTTTTACATAATTTGCAATTAGTAACAAATATGTTGACACTGTCATTTAACTAAAATTACGAATTTTGAAATTAATATGATTCTTTAAAAGGCAAGCGAAGCTTAAGTGTTCCTTCACAGGTTAGTTTACCCTATCTCTATTATTTTTGGAACACATCCAGAAAAATGTTTTAAATAACAAAATGTGCAAGTTTTCAATGAAATTTATTTCGCATTCCAAATTTTTATAAAGCTTACTCATATTATCTGAAGAATCAGTTCATATTATATTTTTTATAGTTTTGAGTAAGTGTGTAAATTGTATTCATAGTCTTTAAATATTCAATCAGTTTGCCTAATATTGTGAATTTGTTTTTGTAGAGAATACGGGATGCAGCAGAAATTGCAGTCATGGGACATAACTATGAGCCAGAAATTAAAGTAAGTATGGTTTTATGAATTAAAATTTAATTATTATTTACGCTTCAAAATAATTGATCCACCTCGGTGCTATTAGATTACTAAGTGATTATATTTAATTACTAAGTGATCTTCTTATCATTAGAAAAATAAGTTTTAGAATATTTTTTTATGTATTTAATTTTAAAAAACTAAAATTATAAAGACAATGAAAAAACAAATCAATATGATTTATTCTCCAGAAAATCTGAAATAAAAAATATGTTAAATATCTTAAGTTATTTAGTCCACATATACCTATATTTTAAAGATATCTTCAGATCATACTTTGAAGATTTTCTTCAGATTATATTTTGAAGATTTTCTTCAGATTATTTTTTGAAGATTTTCTTCAGATTACATTTTGAAGATTTTCTTCAGATTCTATTCTGAAGATTTTCTTCAGATTCTATTCTTAAGAATATCTTAAGTTATTTGGCCCACGTAAACCTAAATCTTAAGTTTATATTCTGAAGATTTTCTTAAGATTATTTTCTGAAGATTTTCTTCAGAAAATATTCTTAAGAAAATCGTAAGAATGAGTGGGCCAATTAATTTAAGATATTCTTAAGAATTTTTTTAAGAAATTCTTAAGATTCTTTTCAGTGGGGTTGGAGTAAAATTAAGATACCTGTTAAAAATCATTTCTGTTTCGATTCTTGTATCAAAAGATCTATCATCTTCTGAGATCTAGATCTTCTCTAGGTCTAAGACTGAATATTTACGGAGTTCAACATTGAAAGATAAAGATGGGTTGCAACAGCTGTTTTAAATAACACTTTGTGACGGTTACAATATAAAACCATATACTACACAAAATGAAACAGTCCATGTCCTAGTAATCTTGGAATATTTCGTATAAATGGGTTATATAAAACAAATATTTCTCCATACTTCTTTTCCAATGCTTGACTCATAAGGTCAACTTTCATTTGAGTTAGGTCAAAACAAGGTGGATCATAACAGCTGTTTTAAGATAGGTCGTAGTATCTGTTTTAAAATGACACCTTGTAACTGTTACGGTAAAGAACCATATCAGTTACAAAAGAAAATGTTTAGGTTTAGTAACCATGAAATTATTTCATGTTAGAAAGAAGACCATAGCAGATGCAGATAAGTGTCTAGTCTCAGATTAATAGATAAAACCATTCTAATACTGCATTTTCCATTGGACTTCTTTCCACATGATATTAGGCCTGTTCCAAGTGGTTATACTTAAAATGAAGGTCAGGGGAAAGATTTTATGTCCATTAAATAACGATTGGATAGCCATCTGCTGCATCTTGGGGATAACTAAGTTCTGACAAATCAATGTGGAAAATTAGTTTTATTGAGTGAAAAAGTTTTTATTGAGTGAATTCAAAGGAAAGCGTTTTTTGTCTACCTTTAATTTAAGATGTCATTTCTTCATCTGTAAGAAAAAATAATCATAATCAAAAATCTATTCCCTATAAAAAAAAATCAATTTCTTTACCTTTCATTGAAAATTCTATTTTATTAACTGAATAAAGTTAGTGTTTCTTAAGTTATAATTATTTGAATTTTTTAAAACAATTACTTTAAAACGTAACTAATTTTTTACCACCGGTTTTTTAAAATAATCATTTAAATACATTATTTAAACTATTGCTCGGAGAGTATCATTATTATCATCATTATCAATTAGGTATTCGTAATTTGAATATTCCTTCTAAGCTCTGGAAACAGTGAAGAGTAAGGTAAAATAATACAGTACATATTTCAAACTAGTAGAAAGAAAGTATTTATCATTACTAACTTAACTATAAATTATCTTATCGTTTTAAGTCAACTAAAAACGTCATTTTATTTATCATTCTCATAGCTATATGCAGTGATATTAATATAGTTTTCAAACACGTTCTTTTGAACAACAAAATAAATTGTTTACGGAAACTAGACTAAATTCATAATTATACATTTTTGTAATTTATTAAACTAGACAAATTCTTAAAATATGCAAATGTAATATTAAATTTCTCTAAGTTTTTAAACCAACTTTGCACAGAGTGATGTCTTGTGTAAAATTTATTTAATTTTGTATATAATGATGGATACTTTATAACAGCCATTATTTAATAAATTCAGAATTGTTGAAAGCATATGCTGTCTATATAGGCACGGTTTATTCAGTTAATGATTTCTAATAGCATGTGCTGAAAAATATTCATAAATTTTAAAATCTGTAAAAAAAAATAATTATTGTTAAATAATATTTAATTTAGTTTTATTTATGGCATGTGCTGGATAAAACTCATATACTGTGTACTGGGTTATATTTAATCATGATTAATGAAGATATCTATCTTACAGAAATGACAACCCACTTGCTAAAACAAAATATTGCTTTTAAGAGTCATATTTAGAGTGTTTTAAGTCTGAAACTAAACTTTTATTGAAGAACCGTGTGATTTGGAAGTGCAAAATTGTAATGGCTGGTTAAATAATTTTTATTATGAGCTTAACTTCTTAAAAGTATTATTTTTTTTCCATTTAGCTGGACTACATTAATGCAAAATCACCCTTTGTAAAAGAAGGCAAAGAATACAAGCCTATAGAGTTTTATTCGCATAGAAATTTTGATGATGTTCCAATTAATACAAAATATAGTGTTGTCCATGTACCTACAAATGTATTTGATCAATGTAAGTATGCCTTAAAAAAGTTTTAGTCTATTCAAAAGTTTTTTTTTGTGTTTTTATCTCCGTATGAAATCAGTTTTTATATGTTTGGAGGAAAAAAAATTAGCTTGAAATGAAAAGTCTAACAGATTGCTCTAACGTATAGTATTGCATGGTTGCCTAATACTTATGGTACTATATCAGACATCATTTTCTATTAGACATTATTCAAATATTATGTTGTATGTTACGAATTTTCTTTATTATTACTAAAATTGATCTCAGGGTATTCTTTAATGACAGTACTTTATCAGTATTTTAAGAATTCCTTTAAAAAATGTAAGGGAAAATATTTACATTAGGGAACACAAATTGATATATCAACGAGAGTAATAAATAGAAATCTTATCAAAGTCTAATAAACCATTTATGAGGAAGCTGGAATAAAAACATCGAAATCTGTTTGACTGCTAGATCAAACGCAGAGGAATTAAAAAACATTTCTTAAGAAATAATGAGGAAAATAATAAAATAATGAAGAAATAATAAAGAAAATTTCGGATATATAACCTTATTTTTTCCAGACATTTAATAAAAAATTAAACCATTAAATTAAACAATTAATAAGCCATTTAATAAACCATTTATGAGGAAACCGGAATAAAACATCTAAAACGGCTTGATTGGTGGATCAGAGTTTGATGTCAGATATAATACCATGACACCATAATACCGTCATATAATATCATGATGCCTGATATAATACCATAATAAGGATTAATGGATCAAACACAGAGGAATTAAAAAAAAGTCGCCTAAGACTTTCTTGCGGCAGAAGAAAATGTTATTTTAGGAAAAATATTTTCAAAATATTATTTATTATTTCCAGATGATATAAAAACAGAACTTTTATACATGCGGGAAATATGAGAAAAATTTTATTTTTACTCCACCCGATTAGAATCTGAATGACAAAGCTATTTGTCTACGGTCCAACATTCTGCATGATTGGTTTGAAGAACCTTCTAGAAAATTCTAGCGATAGATTTGGCTATGCAAATTGACCAACATGATTCCTATCAAATGCTTCTGAGTCTGTCTATTCTTGTCTGTAGAAAACTCTGTTGCAAAAAATTCAGTTATCGCAACACGTTTGCTATTATGGATGGCCATCGAGTCTGTCCAGATACGTGGAGTCAATGCCACTTCAAGTTGCTGTGCTTCGCCTAACAAGAAAAGATCGTCAAACAGAAAAACAGAAGGGATCTCGCGATTATCGAGATTTATAATATATATATATATATATATATATATATATGTTTATATATGTTTATATAGAATCCTTTAAATGTATAAGAAGTAGAAATATAGGGACTTGAAAAAACAAATTAATATTTGAGTGAGAAAAAAAAAATGTTTTATAACTCTGATTATTTATTAGACTGTGACTATATAAAGGTATAAAGGAGAATTTAAAACAGACAAAAACCAGTACATTTGTCTAGTGATATTAAAATGGGTTCATCTCCTAAAGTTCCATCCCTTATATGTTCTTAATCATGATTGTTTCAAGATTTAATTACTTTTTAACTTCTAATTTAATAACTGCATAATGCAATTAATATAGAATACTCTGTTTTTGCAAAATTCTATTACATTTATGTGTTTATCGTTTTTTTTCTTCTTAAAAAATTAAAGAAAAACGTATTGAGAAATAAATAATATAACTATTAATTTCATAATATTAAACTTTTAATTTTAAAATAAGAAAATAACTTTACACTATATCCAGAAATATAGCAAAATTTGGCTATTTATGATATTCATTGTCCCTGACAATCTCTTGTTTTGTTCCTGATAGAATTTATATTAAGGAGAATGAATTCTTTTTTTTTACCTATAAATACTTAAAAGAAATACTTAATTTTGTCAATTAGTAAAAAACCACATTAGTATTTTAATTTTTTTCAAGTTTTCAAAAAAAATATGAGATTAAGTTATAGTAGTACACTATAAATGGAATAAAAATATACTATTTAACCATCACAATTATAAATTTTAAAACTATCTGAGAAATATCTTGGGTTATGAAAATTTCAGATTTTGCAATTTTGCTTTCAAAAATAGCTACTCTCTTGAAACTGTAATGGAATTAAACATAATTTAAATTGTCAATACAACTTAAAATAATCAAGGTTGAGCTATTGTCCATTTATTATTATAACTAAGTACGTGTTTTGATGAATCATTAGTCATGTGAAAATGTTTGAATCAATAACTTTAAATCTTTGTTTTTTTATTTTAAATAAATATTTAAATATATTTTTCTAATGAAGTTTGGAGAAAAAAAGATTTGAGTTGAAAATAACTTTCTTTTTAATTTGTTTTTATTATTAATTTAAATGACTTATTCAAATCAAATATAATAGATTTTAAACTAGTCTTGAAGAGAGCTTTTGTGAGACACAATGATATATTAACGATGCATGAAATCATTACATTCTCCTTATGTAGGCCCTTCGTGTACCTTTCATTTTCTTTGTTCCTGAAGGCGCTCATATTTATATTAACTGAACTAGCCTTTTTTATGCCCTTTTTTAGATAAGCATATAAAGAAATATTTATTTAAACCATGAAAGGAAAAATATATTAATATTTAAAAGTATTTTTTTCAGCATTTTAATTAAACACTATAATTAATATTAATTTTAGAATATAATTGAAGATATTCTACGCTCTAAACGGTATAAAAAATATACTATTTACATACCGTGATTATTAGAGCAAAAATCTGTAAAAAATATACAGCATCAGATAAAAAAATATCTATTACTGTTTTGTTTTCAAAAATAATTATTCTTTTAAAAATACAATTCAAATTAAACATAATTAAGTTGTCAACCCAAGCTTAAAATGTTCACGGTCGAGGTAGTATTCATTTATCATTACAATTAAAGATGGTTTTTCAAGAATTTATAGCCTTTAGGGAATTTTTGAATCAATAGCTTTAGATCTTTGTTTCTTATTCAAAATGAGAATTTAAATGCATTTTTCTAATGAAATTGAAGAAAAAAGGGTTTGGAAGGAAAATACTTTTCTTTTAGACTCTCTTTTTTCATTAATTTAAATGACTTGTGCGAAATAAAACTTTTAGATTTAAAGCTGGTTTTGAAGAGTGCTTTTGTCATCAAAAGTTAATTTATTTTTCAAAAAAGAATTCCCATACAGTTTGGAAGTTTTCATGAAAAGTTTTTTTATCCTTCTTCAAATTGCACGAAACATTTTTTTAAAAAATAAAGCGTGAATTACTCTAAAGAATAAGAAATCTTATTTGTTCTCAAAATTAAACCTCAGGATTTGACACCTTAAAATTTATTAAATATATTTTATTGAATTGAAAGAAATCCTTCGGTTCACTTATCCTTTTATAAAATTTTTCCCTTTTTTTAGAAATGCTTAGTTCGATAAAATAAAAACTCTATCTGTCGCATTTTTACTTTGTTCAAGAAATATAAAATCACAGCAAAAATTAACATTAACGAAATAATAAAACCAATCTATGAATATTTTATTTCATTTAGCATTTGGCTTTTTATAAAGGAAAAAATTCAACATACATGGAGAATACTACAGTAAAATTACCTTACCGTATTGTAATGATATTTCTAGTAGAAAAAAATTTCTAGTAGTATTAACGATAATTCTGGTAATAAAAATCAAAATATACGATTTTTAAAAAATTCTTTCTGTATTTTTTCCCATTCATAAGGTAACAATTTATCAGAAATTTCAGTCATCAAAACTATAGTTCTTATTGCCACACTTTAAGTAAATAATAAAAACCAAGAAAATTAACGGTATGGTTTTTATATCATGATTTAATGTATCATAATAAAATAGAAAAATTTTGCTTCAGCAAAAATTATCGAACTTTTTGGTGTTCCCATAGAGCCAAAAAACACGGTAATTTTTACCATATTCTGTTAGGATTGAATATAGATTTTGTCTCAGTGTGCGTTATAATTCGTTCAGAAAGGATGAGTGCTATTTGTCCAATACTAAACTTTATATATTTTATTTACAAATACTTTTTTTATAAGAAACAATTACAGAAATCTATGTTTTAATTTCATTATCCTGAAACATTAAGTTCATAAATATAAAATATTGGCGAATAGTAGTAATGTGGCAAATTTTTTGTCACAAAAAGTACTAATTATAATATATATTATCAATAATATATATTATCAATAATAAGTTATTACTATTATAATAAATGATAATTTCAATACGATTAGCGCAGTGACTTAATGCATCGCTCGCTCAACTGGTAAAGATTGCATGTTTGCACGAGAAAATTCGGCCATTAAATCACCGCTCCGTTTTCAATTTTGATCACTGTGCAGGATGATCAAAATAAAAACGTTCCTGGTAGTATACTTTAAAAATATTTGCTGGGCTAGTTCTAACTTGCCCACCCTATGAATGGTTGACCGAATGTAAACAATAAAAAACTTTCTAAAATCGGAAGACATTTTGAAGGTGTATCCCTCAGCTTATGTTATGCTTACGAAGCGATGTGTGAACAAGCTAAATATTCCAGGACGTTTTATTGTGATTTGTGCTTAAATTTACACGTAATTTTACCATTTATAAGAGTTTTCTGTAATTAATAAATTCTAACACATCGTGAACCTAAAACAAACTTAACAAAATTAATATTTCAGCTTAAATAAAGTGTAAAGTTTGCTATGTTTTGAGTGTTCTCCCTTATTTGGCTATATTTGTGTAAAATAGTGCCGTTTGCTATATTTTGGGTAGCATCATATCCAGCTTGCGAAGTCTTCCGAATTCATTTGTTGCTTGTTTCCATGTAAGTTAAATTGAAAGAAAGCGTTATATTGAAACCACTACAAGTATGATAATATTGGATGGCGCGTTTTTTCAAGCTTAGGCATAAAAATCAGTCTGAAGTAGAAACTCGGAAATCCTAATTTAAATTTTGACCTCCAGCGCCATCTGCGCTTGGCATCCATAGTGGATACACTTGCTTCATAACTTTGAATTGTTATAATAAACCAGATTGCGAGATATATGATCTATCGATACGTTGGCAAAAATTCCATTCGATTTTTAAACTAATAATGATAAATCCTCTATTTTTTTTAACTAATACAGTACTGACCAGACCATTATAATAATTCGATTTCTTTTCTCTGATTTTAAGTTTGCAATGACAATGGCCATAATATCCATATATTTTGTTTATATTTTCTATTTAGCTTCAGAAGTACTGAATGCCATCAAATGGACAGAAAGTTTATATCACACATTTCTAAATAACCTAAATAGAGATTCATCACTAATATATCAGTTTTTTGGTAGTGCAACTGGTTTCCTGCGGCTCTTCCCAGGTAAAAATTAATTATTGTTTGAAGTTTTAAAATAAGGTGATATTTTTATATGTAGATTTTTAAAACCCTTTTATATAAATATAATAAAAATATTCTTTTTTTAAGCTATAAAATGGAGAACTCCGCATAGTGGCCCAGACATGTATGATTGTAGAATGCGACCCTGGTAAGAAAAAAAATCAGAAATTTTATACTATTTTTTTCAGATTTATTTACACCGAATGAAGAGTAAGTTTTTTCTCAAATTTTTAAAAATTATCTGCAAATCCATAGTGTTTTTAATATACATTTCTATCATAAATATAACGAAAAAATATAAGTTGAAAAACGAATATAAATAAAATAATAAATCCGAAATCGTAACACTTTATACAATTATATATATTTTTTAGTAGTAAATGGAACGAATAAAGAGAAATTAAAATTTTTCAGACAAATCATAAATAAATGATTGCCAGTTACGTTTACGCAAGCAAAAATTAAAAAAATAAGCCCTTACAATTTTCCAATATGTGTTATGACCAAGCATAGAAAACTTTTTATTTTAAGGAACTTCATTAATGAACTTTCATAAATTTTGACGGGTGATCCCTTATTTTATAATACAATAATTATTGCTTGTACTGGTAGTTTTTTCAATCGTCCCCATCTTATCGGTATTTTAGCAATTTTGATCACACTAAATGAATCATAATTCACACCGTAAAAATCATGAGCCAATTTTTAAAAGCAAAATTCCAGACTTTGAAACTAATAAGTTCAAAGTTAGTTTCAGTCAAATAAGAACTATTCTTGAAGATTTAGCCTATTTGCAACAATTTTTACACGTCGTTATCCAAACGCTAACCTATTTGTCTTTACCTATTACCCCTTAACCTAACCTTTTTTTCTTAGCAGATGTCCCAAAATGACTGATGATTTGAAAAATTTATTAAAAAAAAAACTGTAGGAAATCAAAATTTACCATTCTCTACTCTCTGCCTAAAAAACTAGAGATTTGTTCTTAACAAGTTTAAAGATTTAGAACAAAGTTCTACAGATAATTATAAAATATCGGTCTATATAAAGACTGAGATAATTATAAAATATCGGTCTATATAAAGACTGAGATAATTATAAAATATCATTTTTAAAATACCACCATTTTCAATTTGATGTAGTCTGAAACCACAATTAATCGAAGCTCTTGTAAATGAATTAATAGAAATGGTCTGGCACATAGAAAGAGACATTGTTTTATAGTTTTTCTCAGTTAGTAGTGCAATTTTCTGCCAAATTGTGTGATTCATTTAGAAACTTTGAGAAATAATTCTTAATTCACTGAGTAGAACGCAGCGATGGTATATAGTATCTATTTCCTTATGTTTTTTAATTGATTTTTCAAATCATTTTTGTCTATTTTCATTTTTTTTCTCAATTATTTATTAGAATTGCAGATCATTTTTTGAGCCACCGTAAATTAAAACGAACAGAAACTGATAAGATTACTTTTTAATTCTGAATAATAATAAGTCTTGCATGAAGCTCTAGAAAATTTAATTTTTCCAGAGGCAATGATTCATAAGGGAGCTTAAATCTAAAATTATCAGACATTGATATAATTTTTTATTAAGTTTAAATAACAATTTTATTTTATTTTAAAAAATTTCTGAAACTCTTTATAAAGTTTGCGAAAAACTCAATAATATAATTGAAGAATTACTGATTCGAAACAATTTTACATTTTATTTGCTTTTTATTAGAAAAGAATTTTAAAATCCAACAATATCAATCTTAAAAAAAGACCTTAAATTGAAATTATATGCTTTGTATAGAAAAAAAGAGCTTTACAATAATAGACAAATTATGATGTCTAAGAAAAAAAACATTAGAAAAATGGATCAACATAACTTACCAATTTTTCACTTGACAGAATCTTTCTTACTTTCGTCTTCTTAAACTTTTCTTCACGATAATTACTATTTGATAGTTTTGTTGATAGTTTAGAACTTTTAGTTTTTCCTATTTCCTTTCAAGAAATTATTATACTGGTCTTTAAATTAAGGATAGTTAAATGGTTTTTATAAAAATAAAATCCAAAAATATCAGGTTTTTATTAGATTTCTGAGTTTAGTGTATAGGGTAAATTGAAAATAAAAAGGAATAAAAAATAAGACTTTAAAGAAATATGCGAAAGTTCATACAGAGTAGGTTATTACTTTTCAAGTAATGACATTAAAAATTTCGCTGCTACTTTATAATAATTTTGTGCATACAGATATAATATTTCGGCATTATTGGATGCATTTTTATCAGTTTTAAAGCTTCGATTGGTACAAAATAAAGGTATTGTAGAAGATATAAAGAATATACTAAAGATATCACACTTAAGAATATTGGAAATATTCATAAACTAACGTTAGCGTATGAATCTTAAAATAAATAGTGAAAAGTTACATCAGGTTTCAAAAGTTGAGTTCAAAACATAAAGTTCAAATGCAAAGTTTAAAACTTGAAAAGCAGCAGTTTTGTCTCGTGTATATTAAGATTTATTTACGAAGTACACAAATCTTAAAATTATTATCATTTATTGTTTATTGTATGCATATGAATTTAAATTGAATAAGAAAAGTCATGGAAAAATCAAACACAGACAACTCAAACACAAACAAACACAATTTGCAAAACTCAAAACTTAAAAGGCAGCAGTTTTGTCTTTTTTATATTTAGAGCTTTATGGAAGTAAACGAATCTTAATAGATTCTTATTATTATTATCCTCGTTTACTGCTATATGTATGCATATTAATTGAACTATTAGTTATAAAATGCCATAAAAAATTAAAGATAGAACATGCAAGTCTCAAAACTTATAAAACAACACTTTTGTCTCTTTTTTATTTGCAGCTTTTTTGGAAAAGTTCGAATCTTAATAGATTCTTGATAGATAATATTATTATCATCGTTTATTACTATATGTGTGCATATTAATCTAAAAATAAATGATGAATTGTCCTAGAAAAATCAAAAGTAGATTTTGTAATGCTCAAAACTTGAAAAGCAACTGTTTTGCCGCTTTCATATTTGGTACTTCTTAAAAATATATGAATCTTAATAGATTCTCATTATCATCATTTATTGATACATGTATGCATATTTATCTAAAAATTCGTAATGAGATGTCAAAGAAAAGAATCAAAAATAGCAGATTTTATGAAGCTTAAAACTCCAAAATTAAATATTTTTCACCTTTGTTTTTGTGTCAATTGGGGAAATAATATTATATTATTTCAAAATTGTTCAAAATACCTTTTCTATAGTTTTTCTCAATAATAATATATTTAAATTTCCTCAGATTAAAATACATTTCAGAAATAAACCCGACATAAAAAGATTTTTAAACGTGATTTTTAAATACCCATCGATCCAACTATGAAATTATATAAATCCTAAAACTATTTGAAACCATTTAATTCAAATAAAAACACGAGAGGAGATTAAACCTACTCTTGAAATTTATTTCGATTTAGCCCGAAGTATTGTGCTCTAAACATAATTTTATTTCCCCATTTATCGAAAATTTATTTCGAAGTCCTTTATGATTAAAATTCAAGCTCTATCATGACATCTAATCAAATTCCCTTTCTTAAGCTTCTTTTGATCTTCGGATAATGTAGTTTAGAATATTTTTCTTCTTTGATTATTTAATGATAAAATAGAATTCCCATTTATAAAGGGAAAAAAAATTGGGATTCATAAACCGCAAAAATTCCCTAAAAAGGGCGCTGTAAAAAGTTCGAACATGTCTTGATGGTTATTTCTATTTTATTTCTGCCCGAGATCTCAGAATATTGGAGAATTATCGGTTTCTCCTAAACCTGTCGTCCGCTCGGGAGAAGAATGGTTAGCGGTTTAACTCCTGCGAATTCATCCCGCTTTATTCTTCGTCCACCCCCAACCAATTCATCCTCGTTCCTAAAATGATCAATATGGAAACATTTTGTCATTGTGACATACAGTCAGCTGCTAGGATATCTAAAAGGCGAACAGGAAACATTGAAAGAGAACTGACTTTACTCTTTTATGCTCTACCTGCTTGTATGATATGGGTTTTCAAAATCATTTTAAGATTCATATTTAATATTTAATTCCTGAGAATTCATCCTGCTTTTTTCTTCATCAAACCCCTACAAATTCATTCTCGTGATTTTGACTCTTAAACCTTTAAATTTATTGGTGGTGCAGTGTGATTTTTCCTGTAAATGCCTTGATCTAAAAATTAAGCAAAACATATTTTTAAATTATTTCAAATGTCTTGAAATACTAATTAAAAGCGGAATTAAAACGCGTGAGGTGGTGTGAGTTGAATTGCGTAGAATTGAAAGATATTATCTGACTTGAAATAATAAAAAATAAGTAAAAGCGGAATTAAAACATGTGAGGCGGTGTGAGTTAATTTGCATTGAATTGAAATATGTTATCTGACTTGAAATAATAAAAAATAATTAAAAGCGGAATTAAAGCACGTGAGGTGGGGGGAGTCGATTTACAATGACTTGAAATATCATATCTGACTTAAATGTAGAGTTTAATACCAGCATGAATCAATTATAACACGCTAACTGTTTTATATTATCTAGGTAAACTTATCAAATGGTGCTACATTATCTATAATTTTTTGTTTTAGATAAAACATAATGCTATTGATATTGTGTATAAATTTAGACTCATATTGAATAGTAAAGAATAGAAAATCAAAAATGAAGTAATTATACACAAATAACTTATAAGAAATGTTATACAGAGATTTGTTCTTTATAATTCCATTTTTGTGATTTTGTCGTGCATTTATCATAATGTTTTGTTTAAAATTGTTTGATTTCTTAAGCGGTTATTAAAAACATAAGGGCTCTAAAAATTTCTTTATGAAAACTATTTCATTACAAAACGTGATTTAATGCAAATTATGCTTAATGGTATAAACGTAAATATGAAAGTACTTTGAAATAATCAAAAGATAATGAAAATGAAAGAGTGATTGCAAACAAATTAAATATGACACCTATAATGTGGTTTAAATGTGACACCTATCATATATTTTTCAGAAAACAATTACTGATCCACCAATTCATAACTTCCTGTTAACATTATTCATAGACTCATATTGAACAGTAAAGAAAAAAAAAACATTATACGAATATCTAAATTTAATGCATAGGAAATATTAACTGATGCATATGCTACATTAGCCACTGTCGGATTAATTCATATTCGGAACTTGTTCGCATGTATCTCATTTGCTCGCCATTTTATTGTAACAAAACAGTCCTTTAATGCCATCTGACTATTTGTTCGGTAAAGGCATCTGGGTTCACAGTGCCATACATCTGAGAATGCTATCAATCATCTCCAGAAAGAGAGTTTATGGCCCATACCAAGATTAGAGTTTGGATAGAAATTATGAGGTAGACATTGATCTATTGATCTTCAAAACATTCCTCATAAGAAATGATTATTTCTTATTTCTGTCATAATTGACTGAATGTTTGCAAGAGATCGTTTTATTATATGATTTGGAAATACGCTTTCACTTGTGGATTTTTAAAGTAGTGTATGCTGGTTATATTTTTCAAATCTACATTCCGATTACTTTATCTCAAATTTTAGATAGTTTTTTCCCCCAACATGCTTTCAAACCAGCTGGAACACTTTGTACACATTATTTTTTTTTGAGAAAAATAAATCAATAAAACAATTTGAAATGGACTTTCAAGATAATAACCATTTTTAACCGTGTATTTATTTATTGAAAAAGTTAAACTATGAATAACAGCAACATGAGAAAATTTGGTTCATTATTGAAAGATAATATCGGAACCTGAAACCGTTATGTGGTACAAATTTGCCGCAACTTTAATAATGCACTAAATCCAACTACTCTTCCGTTCATATTAGAATTGGTTTGGTTTTTAAAGTCCACTAGACTACACTAATAGCGACCATCTAGGATTCGTCTTTAATGATGACCCGAAAATAACTTTAGCATATGCGCGCTACATTACCACATTCTAGAGTTTGCATCGGAGTGCAAATAATGGAGGCAATCACCCGGCCTCCGTACCACGCTTCTCAGCCGCACAATGAACTTTCCAAGTTCTGAAAGAATTTTGGACCATTAAGAGAGTGCTATATATATCACGTCAAAAACTTTTCATGACATTCTACTTCATCTCTATCGATAACTAAAGTATCGATTTAAAGAATCGATGAAAAGTGAGTTTAGATAAACCAAGAACAATCCATGAAGTTTCAAATGTTAAAAAAAAAATAATCGTAAAATGCAAGCAAATTATCGCAGGATTACTACTATTCCACCCAACTGCGTATTTTTGAGTAATCCTGCCAGGATTTGTTTAAATTTTGTTGTTTTGAAGGGGGGGGGAATTAACAATTGTAACTTCCTGGTTTACTCTGTGTTTCCCTAAACTTTCCTTTTTCTAAAATTTAAAGATACCAATAGCGATGAACTCCCTCTTAAGATACGATCGAAAAAAAGCAGTGCAATCAAATACCCAGCCAGGGGAATCGAACTTAGGTCCAAGATAAGGCTAAAATACACCAACTGGTTAGGCAGTCTGTTCAAGTTAAAGCATAGTATCATTAGTGTGATACCGCACTGTCCAAATACCAATAATACCTCAGAGTCCCTGACTCCTACAAAAATCGACTTCCTGCCTTCGCTGACACTTCTTGGGAACTAAAAAAACTACATTTATGCTTGAACATTACGTCATTATGACATGGTGGTATAACAATTAGAAAGAATAATTATGTGGTTCAAATTAGGATGATATTTAGGTAGTAGAAAACTTGAATGATAATATGGTTCAACACTCTTCTAATAGTAGCAAGGTGATAATTACATTACATAACTGGTTCGAGAAACTAGTGCTATAACCTTATTATTAGTTTTGAGCCATTGTGAAAATTCACACACGAAAGGAAGCGAGAGAGAGGAAGTTAAATTAATAAGCTTGATTTAATTACTTTATAAACTTAACTTATAAAATAAAGTATTTATTCAATATTAATGTAATTTTTTATAACTTTCTGCCACTATCTCTCTTCGTTTCAATGCTGAAAAGAAATTATGAATGAAAAGAAATAATGCTTCAAGATGGAGTTGATTTTTCCTCTAAATAAATTTCTTTTGCTAGTTAAATTGCTTTGTCGAAAGCAGAATATATAAAACCTGAATCAAGCGAACACAGATAATTTCTCTTTTTACGTCTTAAATTTATGCAGTGTCTGCAAAGCAACGGGGAAAAATGGAGAAAAAAAATCCCATTCATTTGCTATCACATTGTCACAAAACAGCATTTTTTTTCTTTACTTGAATAGGACAAGAACTTGCAATGTATTTATATATCTTCATCAAAACCATTTTTTTATTTAAAGTCTTTTATTTTGTCACATTTGAAGCACCAAAGTTTAGTGAGCAGAAAATTTGTGCATCGTAACGATGAGCCAAATATGTACCGCATCACTTTGATTCGAAAATTTTGGATATCAATGTGATTCAACGACGCATCATAACATTATAGATAGTGCCGGATCATCGATTAAGTAGTTTGAAAATTAAAACTTTTTATATATTCTCAAACTTGACCGGATGCATAAAAAATTAACATAACGGGTCCAAAATAAATTTTGAATTAGTTACGGTTTGTCGAACTAAAAAAAAAAATAATAATAATAATAATATTAATTTAAAAAATCGGATCAAAAGAATGTGAATTCACAGTTCCGGATTAAACTGGTTTTTAAACCAAAAGCCACAATTGATTTTATTTTGGTAATAATTTTTCCCTTTGTCTAGCATTTTTCAACATCTGGACAGAAAAAAAGGGGGGAAGAAAAAGAAATAAATAAACATTGTAAGTACAAACATAGAAGCTGAACTTTGTGGAGTTATTGCATTTATTCTACGAAAAGTTTTCGGAAGTGGACAATGTAATGCTTTTCTCATCAATCTTATTATTTATTATTTCTTTCTTGTAGCCTTGTTTTCTTTTTCTCATTTTTGCTATACAGATTTTCTTTCTGTTTTTCTTATATAAAAGAATTTTTTCCAAGTAATATATAGAATATATTTAGAATGAAATTAGTGGTTTTATCTATTCATAAGATTATATTAGCAAAAAAGAAGAAAAAGGAAAAATAAAAAAAGTAGAAAATCTGGTAAAAGGATGCATAGTTTTCTCATAACTTTTATAGTCTCGGAAATTATTTGTTATTTTATACGATAAAATAACTGACTAAAACTGATTATGTGTGCACAGCAAAGATTTTCTTTTCAGGAAGAAACGTCGACAGATTTTCAATAGAATATAAAGTATTTTGCATTGAATTATATATTGTGTCAGACAACTTTATATTTCTTAAATAATCCTAAGTTCAAAATGAATATAATAATTTAAGAAAACTTTTAAATTTAATTTAACAGATTATAAAAATGTAATTGGTGAGATGATCAAAGCAATAGGGGGAAATCATTAAAAGAAGAAATGTCTAATTGATAATTCGTAGCAAAATGCAAATTATTTTATTAACAAAGCTCAAAAGATTCATCACTGCTATCGACAACATGTATATATATANTATATATATATATATATATATATTACATTTGGTGACTGCCAAAGATGTGGCTCAAGTTTAGAACAATCGATGCTCTTACTTAAAATTGAACTTATCAATTAAATGTCCACGAAAGATATGTTACAATATTAAAATTCTGTTGATTACGTTAATCTGTTACAAGATTAAAATTCTGCTGATTCTGTTAAAATTTGTGTTGATTGCGTTAAAAACGTTGCCATATGCTTTTGATCCATAAGAGCTTTTTTCCAGCAATTCTGCATTCCTTAAATGTTATTAGTTTGCTATTGATTTCGAATGATGCTTAATTATTTAGTTGTAATGTAATATTTAATGAAAAAAGACGAACCAGCGGTTACGCTATGCTACAGCTTTGAAAATGGAGGACCCTTTGGAATTATTCAATTGAAGAGATTAAAGCAGATAATAATTCCAGTGATGATGATGTCACCAAAAATTGAATATTTTGAAAAAGTGATAATGTTTGAAGAATGTTGAGTTCGAATTTGAATAGTTGTGTGATATTGTAGTGATTTGGTTAACCACTGGGGTTATTTCTTGTTTCGAAAAGTGTTTTGAATTCTAAGCCTTTGATTTTAAACAAAATCATGCTTTTGTGATAATTATTTCGAAAGTTGAAAATGATTACTCAACTTCGAAAGTTTCTTTTTTTTGTGTGAGAAAAATTAGTGTTTTATTGTTTAGTGACGCGAGAAATAAGTATAAAAGCATATAAAAGGCTTGAATCCTATTTATAACAAGCTTTAAAATTAGTGAATAATTTAGTATTTGTGGTTTAATTAGAATAATTTGCTTAGATTGAAAATTATTGGCATGTTTTGAGTTCACTTTCATTGTTCACTTTAAATTTTTAAAATTCATTTAAATTTAATTTTTGAAGGTTTTTTCGTTTTCAAATACTAATTGGACTTGTATTTTCCATGACTATGTCAATATTATTTCATTGAGAAATTTTTTTTTTAGTTTTCTCTTCTTTTTCATAATAATGCACCCCAATCAACAATTTTGCAATAGCTGTTTTTTATGGTTTTTATTTTCTAATTTAGATTGATTGATTTTGCAAAATGCTGAATTTATTTGCACATTTTTCAACATTTCAAGTTAATTTCTTTTAATAAATTCATAAATTTTTGAACATTTAAGAAACTTAAATATTTTAAACTTTATTTTAATTCATAATCTTGATTTTGACCTGTTTAACAAACCTTACCATTAGAACACACATGAGATTCATTAAAACGTGCAATTGATTAAACGATGATGATGAATTGAAGAAACGTGCAATTACTTTTTTTTTCTTCGTCCTTTTATCCTATTTATTTTCCGTTTATTTATTTGCCTTTTCATTTGAGTACTTTCTTCTAATGTTCGTAGTATTTGTTTTTCATTTGTTCATTGTGTTTGTTTTTCATTTGATAATTGAGTTTGTTTTTAATTTGTTCAATGAATTTTTTTTATTTGATCTTGGTGTTTTGTCATCTTTTCATTTTGTTATGAAAGCTAATGACAAAACTAACAACAGCACTGCTTATATCATCATTCGTCATTTGCCACGTTAAATGGCTTTAGATACAGAAATAGCTCAATAGCAACCCTGAATGGCAAAACGTTTTAGTTGGGAATGAAATTCTTACTACATATAATTTATTAAGTTGTATTACAAAGAAATAAATTTTTAACATTTATTATTACTGATTTTTCAAAATGTACTATGCTCATTATTATGTATTTATTGAAATATATGGCTTTCTGATCCTCTGTTAGTATAACCCAGGTAGCACCGTCACTAGATTGCATCAAAAATGCGACAGTCACGAATTCTCTTTTGTCAAATCACGAATAGTTTTTGCGACATCAATGGGTAGGTCAAAAAAAAGTCTCTGTGACAACTTTTATGAATTTCATTTTATAACTAGAGACTACAATCAGGCATTTAATTTTGCAGTGACGTTATCGTGTGACGAAATTGAGACATATTTACGTCTGAACATTGTCACCGTGTGACAAAGATGAGACGTGAATGTCATATATCGCGTGTATATGTCACACCAGTGTAAAAATGTGGATTTTGGCACTTATGGGATCCATTAAATTAACAATTAAAAAATACATCTATTCTAAAAATTCACTTCTACGAATGGATTTTCGAAATGTTCAAGCATTTACTACTATTTATTGTGATTGAAACAGTTAAAGAAATGTTTTCAAATTCGCAACACTAAAAATAAATTATGAAAAACAAAATCGAAATTTTTTATAATTATTAAAAAAAGAAGGAAAGAAAACTGCTGTGAATATCACCATCCCCTCTCTTGTTCTGGAAATACGAGGCCCAGAGTAAGTACGCTGCTTGTCTCAAACTTACGAGGACACTGCTGCGATGCATAAAAATGCTCAACATACAGTTTATAAATATATAAATATAGATCAAATTGGTCACATAAGGGATAAGGTTGGTCAAAATTCCACTGTTTATCTAACTCCAAATCATTAAACATTCGGAATTAATTATTTGGAGTTGAAGAAAGAAAAATGTATGTATTTGGTAAACATACCGTATTAGAGAAAGGTCATTTCTGGGCAGATAGAAAATTCCTTCCCCATAGCGTCATTTTTATAGTCATATTTTGAAAAGATATTTCTGCAATACTCAGAGGAAAGAAAACAATTATTCGCAATGAAATATATATATTTTTAATAATTTTTTCCAGTTGCTTATTCAAAAAATTTAATTAATATTCAATGATATTTTTTATTGTTTATTTAAATTAGATTTTCGGGGAGTAAAAATGTTTACATCATGATCCCTCGTAATATTTTTGTTAACTGCCAAACCATTAAATATTTTCGATATTAACTGTGAGTAATTTATAAAGAAGACTTTTACTAGAAATAATAAACAACCGTGTTTAATTTATTTTCCTACAAAACCATTCATTACATTTGTCTATATAAATCTATGAGGAGTGATGTACATTAAAAAGTTAATTTATATTAATTACATTATGATCAATTTTAAGTCAGATTTTGTGAAGAATAATATTTATTTACAGTTTCATTACACATTGTCAACTGTGCACAAATACAATAGAACATACGATAAATACAATAGAAAAAAAGTAAAATGAAATCAAAGAAATTAAAAATAAGAAAGAAAGGAACGGAAAAAGGCAAAAAAAAAAAAATAAATAGAAATTCCTAGAGAAATAAAAAATGTAAACATGGTTTTGCAAAAATTGAGGAAAACGCAATAAGTCGTATTCTACTTGTCCTTAAATTATCAGGAAGGTGACTAAATATATATTATATTTCATGCAGGAGCAATAATTCTAAAATGTCACAAATCGAATGTCGGTAATTTTCAATATACTTAAACTAAACTCAAAGCATAACTCTGGTGCTGCCATCTTTCGAGAAAATCTAATATACAATCGAAATATTTATTTAAATATAATTTCATAAAAAATAGGTATTTCTAATAGATTATTCTAATTTTAACTTCATCAGAGTTTCTAACTAAATCTTTACTTTCTATCCCCTATTCATGTATTACCTACTTAAAGCAATATTACTCATATTTTAATTTTCGCTAATTTTCATCATATTCGTTTAAATATCTGTAGCTTGTAAATAATAAAAATTATTGCAACGAAAATTAATTATAAGAATAAATTTTCTTTGATTGAATTTCTACAAATTACTTAAGACTATTTGATCGGAATTAAATAAGCAAATATTAATTTTAAAAAATTATTTGAAACAAAAGAATCCCTGAATAAATAAAAGTTTAATTAAAGTTCCATATATCATGTACGATATGAGTTAGAGAATATGGCGGAAATGTTAATAAAGAGTAACAGGATGTGAAAATTGTATTTGAGAAATGTTTCACATTGCTCATAAGAGATGGCAGCATAATCAACTAAAACCTAATTGATCGCTAGTTCAGATATCACTGCTGCCATCTGTTGATAAGTTTTATGCCATAAATATCACGCACAGTTTAGTGTAAAAATATACATATCTATAAAAATATAGCCTGATTTTTAATTATAATTTTGATAATATTATTCTGATTATATTTTTGAAATGTTATATGTTTCTTTAAAGAAACGAGACAAATATTCTCTTTAAAATAAACAATCAAGGCTTATATGGAAGGGGTCATCCTGCTTTTTCATTGAGATGCTTCGCCTAAATTGAATTAACATTTATTTTCTTAGAAAAATACTAACAAAAAGGAAGAAAATTGCTCAATCATCATTTTTTAATTTACTTTATTTGTAAAAGAAAACTATTATGTTAATTATATAATAAATATATTTGCATAAAATAATTTGAACAGTTTTTAAAAAGTTTTATTAATATTAATTACATTTTATTAAATTGTAGTCGCATTTTTAGAAAATGTATTTATTTAAAAATACTTCTGAAAGGTGAATAGCGTAGAAATATGTACAAGTTAACTAATTTGCCTTTTCTTTTCATTTTCTTGAAGGTATATTCAAGCAGCTGCCTCCCCCAAGGATATTGTGATATTATTAGATGGCAGTGGATCAATGACAGGTCTTAGAAAAGAAATTGCAAGGAATGTAGTATTAAATATTTTAGAAACTCTTAGTGATAATGACTTTGTTACTATACTCAGGGTAATAAACATTTTTTTATATTTATTTATGAAAATGAATATTCTCGTAATTCAATTATATTATGTAACAACATGATGAGAAGCATCGTCATGGGAATCACATTTGCGTCAAGTTAAAACTATGCAGCTGTAATTAGTGGATTTTAAGAAAAGCATAAATATATGAGTTTCAGACATATGAATCAAATTTCAAATTATTGAATATATACCTCCTTAATATTGAATATAAATCTATCTATAAATTCAACGCTCTGTTCAAAAATTTTGTCGAGTTTGCTCACAAAATAAACTCAGTACGAGTTGATATAAGTAATAGTTAATTCTAAAGCGAAATTCTAAATTATCAGCAGTCAACTTAGCAGTAAATATTTAGATTTATTAATTTATTGTAAATCTACAGATTAGATGTGTCTAACTAAAGTAAAAAAAAGTTAAAGGAACCAAGCAATATATATATATATATATATATATATATATTTGCCTTTGCTATACTATTTCTGTTATTGCAAAATTAAATACAACCCCTCACAAATTATCAAAATGAGTGAAATTTTTACACTAAGAAAAATTAGATAAAATATTACATTTACTTGCCTTTAATTTGTATTGAGCACAAACATATTGGCACCATTGTAATAAATGCTTCAATATTTCATTATCTTCATACATTTTTGAATTAGTGAAAGACAAATCACAATTTTCTGGTTTAGATTCCTCAAAGGCACTGAATGCAGCATAATCAGCCTTTAATTGCAAAAGACGCTTCAGGTAAGCATTTTCTTTCATCAGTATTTCTTTGTTCAGCAATTTAGAAATCTAGAAAAGATTATTGACTTTTAAAAATAAATGCCATCAGAACAGCAAAGGGATTGTGAAAAAAAAGAAGTTTTCTTTAAGTACCTGAGTTTTGAATATGATTTGCCATAGCAAGCTAAGAGTTTTCTCCCTGTTCCCATCAACAATATCTCTCGCATCAATATTTCCTGCAGAAAAATATTAAAGCACATTAGTTTTAAGCTTAGCAATTAAACACTAACAAAATTATTTATTGACTTGTTGACATTAACTATTTATAACAGTGATATATGAAGGAGATGTATGACAAATACAGATTGACCTCTACTACTATGCACAGTGGGCAGAAAAAAAAAGATATCACCCTGAATAACTTTTGTTCTAATGATCGGATTTTCACATGCTAAGTGTCAATCTTAATCGTTCCTGGGGGTGACCTCAACTATGCTATGCAACTGTTTAGTGCTAACTATAATTAAATTATGAAATAGGACACAAAAACGTACTGTCTCTAAAAAACATGTTTTTTTTTAAATTAAAAAAAAAAAATTAATAAAAAACATATTTGGATTCTTAACTTTAAAAATATTGGGGGGTAACCACAATCTCAGAAATATGGTTCCCATAGTTTGGTCAGGAGAACCATGAAACCTTAAAAGAAAAAAAAAGAAAAAATAAAATAAAAAGAACAAAAAAAAAAAAAAAAAAAAAAAAAAAAAAAAAAAAAAAAAAAAAAAAAAAAAA
>NC_092214.1:22122088-22126633 GCF_043381705.1 Parasteatoda tepidariorum | reverse complement strand
TATATATATATATATATATATATATATATATATATATAATTGTTCTTCAAAGTAATTTCAATTATTAAAAAGGAAGAAATAGAAATTAGAACCAAGTTCCTAAGTAACTATGAACTATGTATCAATTAAAATGTTAAAAAATTGCATTTTTTGGTATACAATTTTATATCTCTAAGGGAAATTTTATAAAAAAGTCATATTTTAAGTGCCTTACATTCAAGGCGTATCTTTAATTTGAAACTGTATATGCTATGTCTCTGAAAATAATTGCCTGAACTTAAAAACGGACAAATAATTTAAATATCTAAAAAATGAATTAAACTTTAAAGATGCAAGTAGTTAATATGTAGTAAAAACATTATAAAACTATTTTTCCACAAGAAAAATTAAAAACTTATTATTTACATACTCTTGATTTCATGCTTTGCATTTGGAGAAGACAACAATTATAGAACTACTAGTTTCTACTTCGTCTTTTAATTAAAACAAATTTATATCGCTCTAATTAAAGTAAGAAATAATTAATAATTATTGACAGATTGAAAAACTGAATGCGTGGTGTTGAAAAACAACGGATTATAGCCCTCAGAAATGAAGCTTCGAGCAGATAAACGTCATCTAATGTTATGCATCATCAAATGTTATACATCATCAAATGTTATACATCATCAAATGTTATACATCATCAAACGTTATTCATTATCATATGTTATACATCATCAAATGTACATCATCATAAATGTCTGGCAGATAAACATCATCAAAGCATTAAATGCGACTCTTCTTTAGCATGAGTATTTCAGTGTAAAATATTCCAACGATTTCTAAACATGAACGATTTCATTTTTCCATCTAATTCTGGTTGCATCCCGCTGGAAATTACAAATCCTACCCTTTAATTTACCAAAAAAAATTTCCTAACTTGAAATAAAATACGTTAGCGTAAAATTGTATTTTTAAATAAACTTGTTCACAGCATTTTGTCCGATATGACTTTCAAATAAACTGAAGAAGTTGTAGGCTCTTTAGAAATTTATGTAACATTCTTGTTTAAAATTCGCTCTGTGATAGAACACGCAAAAGAAATTTAGAGAATTCTGACGCAATTTTGCCCATAAAAACCAACTTAAATCATTATGTAAGAGTTTATTGTAGAGAAATAAATTGTGTTCCAAAAAATATCGATGACAACGTATCATGTATCTAGAAAATGCATTTTTTAAAATTAAATTTTATAAATTCTGGCAGACATAATAATCTGCGAAAACGGATAGTAAAATTAAAGTTAGGCAGATAAATTAATTAACAGAAGAAATAACTCTAAATAAAAAATATTATTTCATTTCATGACCATTGAAAACTATCAAATATCAACTGTAGCTTATTCTTATGAGTTATATCAAGTGCAGCTTATTCTTAATGATTGCATAAAAGATTCTCCATTTTGTATGATGGGTGGAAGATAATTACATCATCCCAAACGAAAAACTATCTTTGAAAAAAGACGTACTCAAATTATAGCATTAATTCTCATTAACAAAAAAGAATGTCTTATTTTATTGTCGTTAAGTTCTACTTTCTTTATTTAATTATTTCAATTACTCAGTTAGAGTTAAAGAAGATTAACATCAAACGCTTTTAGATAATTTGGTTACACTGCATCGAGGGAAAGTTTTTTTTAGCATTTTGAATTTCACTTGAAGTAATTTTTATAAATAAATAAACCAAAAAAAAATTTAAAAATTGAAAAAAAAAATGAATAAAAAATAGCAAATAATAAATAAAAAGGAAATAGTAAATAGTAGTAAATAGTAGTAATAGTAAATAGTAAATAAAAAGGAATCTGCAAATTATATTTCCACTGTTTTATAAATGTTGTTTATTAAACTAAGAAGACATAGTTTTCTATGGAGAAATCTTTAATGTTTATTTTATTTATTTGTACTTGTATTGTTATATCAAGCGAATTTCTTAGTTTAGAAGGCGATGATTGCAACTTGTATATTCTAGAGTTCCTGTGTTTTACATAGTCAGGGAGTAGTGACAAACAGGTAACGGTCTGAGATAGACTATGAACCAAAATTGAATGAGAAAAAAAAGAAGAGAAAAAAAACTGAAAATGACAAAACATAGACTTAATAAAGTAATGAGATATTTTTGATCTACTGTAAAATAATTAGCTTTTAAAAACTATAATTGCTATACTTGGTATTAACTTATATCAAGTTGTTTATGCAATTACATGTCATTTTAAGAGTTAATTTTCTGGAGGAGAAGTAATTTCTGCAAGAAAATTTTGCAAAAGAACTAAAAGTAAAGATACAATTATATTTTTACATTAAAGTAGTTCGATGTAGTTTACTTGACTTTAACGTGAACTATAAAAGCTAAAATTGAGAGAAAACTTTGCCGGATGTGGTAACTGACTTCGGTATCTTTCTTTTCCACCATCAAATTTGGAAAATTTTAAATCTGCTTATCGTAATTCTCCAATTGCGTTAAATATAGGGACTCTACTTCAAAAAAAATATATACATATACTTTTTTTATTGATTTTTTTATTATTTTTTTAATTAACTTATTTCTTTTTATTTCTGCTAGTTCTCTGAAAATGTTAAATCAGTTGTTCCATGTTTTGAAAATACACTTGTTCAAGCCACGGAAGGAAATCTCAGGGTAATTAATCATTTTACTAATTATCCGATTAAATAAAAAAAATAATAACAATAATACATCCATTCTATTTAGGAATTCCGTGAACTTTTGAAAGATTTGGACACGGTCAACATAGCTAATTTCACATTGGGATTAATTACTGCCTTTGAATTACTTCAAAAAGTAAGTTCTACAAGAAATTATTATTTCTTTTTTTCTTAAACACTCATAACTTATTCCTGCGAGCTATCATTTTATCTACATGTTAATTAAATCATTCAATAAATAATAATTTTAATATTTAAATGTGACTAACAAAAATTATTTCCGAAACTTTAATGAAATATAATTACCATAGTCTAATTTTTGACTTATCTAAGTGATTCCAGTTGCAAGCTGATTAAAACGAAAAAATACTTTCATAATTTCTGTGAAAAAAAAATGCTACAGTCTTGTTAGTAAGACAAAATAATCGCGATAATAATAATGAAAACGTTATAAGCACACTGCTATACCGTAATTGAAAGTTAAGATAAATGCAGACAAATCAAGCTTCATTAAAGTCGGACAGAATAAGCCAAAAGTACAAGCAACAGAAAAACTACACCCATTCTCGGAATAGTTAAAAAAAAAGTCAAGTAACTCGGAGTTACAATAACACACAATCTAAGCTGGAAAGAACGTATCGAGACTACTCTTCAAAAAGCACAAACCGCATATCAGTCACTGAAACCCACTGGTCTCCCGTCATCACTAAATCTTTACAACAAACGTCTGCTCTACATCATGTGCGTACGTCCGATCATCATTTACACCTCATTCTCATAGGTAACTATATCTTAAAAGCACAAAACTCAGAAGCAACTATAAAGGTGTAGAATACCCCTGCCGTTGGGCTAACTGTGGGAGGCTTTCGTGGTTTTCTTCTCCATGTAGTGCAAATGCGGATTAGTTCCATCAAAAATATCTCAACAAAGACTAGTTTACCCAACTGCATGAAACAGGAACTCCTTTATCTTCTATGTTAAATTCATAATTAAAAGTTTGCGGGGTTGAACATTGATGGTCATAAATCCAAAAATAGGTCATATTTTAAGCTTCGGTAATGAAATAAATATTTGTAAATAAAATGAATTTCAGCAATTTTTCTGTTCGACTATCTAAAAAAGAGATAGTTCAAAAAACTGCCAGTTACGAAAGAATCTGTTATAAAGTAACTCTGTCGTTTATAAAGCAAAGAGCATTTTAAATAAAACACAAATAAAATACAGAAATACAACTACTAATAATAAAATTTTGGTGTTAAAACACTGAAAAAGGCTCTTGTAATAGAAAAGAAACATAGTACATTTATCCATTTCTGTATTTTATTTGTGCTTTATTCACGTAGCACAAAATATACCCACCCTCCTTTTGAATCTGTAGTTTATGTTAACTATTAATTAAATAGTATTATTTTCAGAAATGTTTTTAAAATTTTAGGTTGCAAAGAGCAACGAAGGTAGCAATTGCAATCAAGCTATAATGCTTATTACGGATGGTGCTCCACAAACATATGAAATAATATTTGCTCAATATAATTGGCCAAATATACCAGTAGGATTTGTTTTCTTCCTATTAATATTTCTTTTGAGTGTTTTAAATGCTTTTAATGATAAATATTTTTTTCTTTTAATAGGTGAGAGTATTTACTTATTTAATTGGAAGGGAAGTCACTGACATGGATGAAGTACAATGGATGGCTTGTCAGAATCGAGGTTAAAATCAATCTATTTTATGTCGCTGTGGAATTTATACGTAGTCGCCTAATGAACTGAATAAAATTTTATTTGACCTTTCGAACTGATATATATATCTATATATATATATAAATGGGTCAAACTACACTTG
>NC_092214.1:22052575-22119978 GCF_043381705.1 Parasteatoda tepidariorum | reverse complement strand
ACAGTTATATATATATTACTGATTTATATAATTGTAGCCAAAAGAAGTGTTTAATATGTGTTTGTTGTTTACATGCAATATCATGCACAGAAACGTTACGTTAATTGAGGAACGAGTAAAAGTACTAGTACTTAAAGCTAAAGAATTGAGTAAAAACTACAGATTAAGTAAAAAAAAAAAAGAATTAAAAAGTACACTTGCAAAATAAAAAAAGTAACTAATTTAAGTACACGTAAAGAATTAAAAATCCTTAGAAACGTAAAATGGGAGAACAGAAATTAAAATAATTGCTTACTGTATGTATAAAGAAAATATCTTAATAAAGTTTTTTTTGTTTTTACTTTGCAAAACTATTACGAATCCGGGTAATGCATAATATTTGAGGCAATAAACGTTCCGTTTGAACTTTGAACTCAAACGTAACTTTGAACCCTTCTCAGAGGATTAAAGGAAACCTGAATAAAATAATAGAGTAATTTTTTGATGGATGATTTTTAACCGAGAATAACTACTTTACATAAAGAGGGGGATAATATAAATTTACCGTGGTTAGCAATATCTTAATTGTGCACCAACAAATTATTGATTTACCAATATACATATACAGTCAATATCGATCTTCCAATTTGTATATTTAAATGAATCAAGAAAAATACACACACTTAAAGTTACAGGCTAATATTAAAACCAGGAAATAACATGAATTTTATTAAAATCTGGTGAATTAATAATTAGGTAGTGCAGGTTAAATACTTTTCAAAGCCAACAATCGTTTCAAAAGAATTGAGAGGAGTTTATTGTTAAGAATGCTTTAAAACTTGACTTGATATTTGAAAAGATATAAAAATATAGATAAAGGTCAATAATTGCATTAGAGAAAAATATGCTAGTCTCTCTAATGTAAATAATTTTCTATTTCCAGAAGACAATATTTAAAGTTTCTTTGGATAGAAAATTTGGTTATTTGATATTAAATTTTCATAAATAAATTGGAGAATGTATCTAATGTCATCAATTAATAAATTATATATTGTTACAGGTTATTATACTCATGTTACAACCCTTGCTGAAGTCAGAGAACAAGTTCAGGTAAGAAGTTTTTATAGATGAATAAATATGAGTTATAAGTTTATGAAGTTTTATAGAGAAAAATTTTTTTTCACAAAAGGTAGCTTATAAATAAAAGAGAAATCTAAAAATTACTCAGTTTTAATAAGTAAAAGATATATATTTAATATAAATAAAAGATAATTCTAAAAATTACTCAGTTTTAATAAATAAAAGATATATATTTAATATAAATAAAAGAGAATTCTAAAAATTACTTAGTTTTCCAAAGCCCTCTTTCCTGCAAACTGAACTCGGTCGTCAAAAGGGACATTTTTTTCAGAATTTTGATAAATATTTTTGTTATTTTTTTAAACTGTCAAAATTTAGTTATTACTTCATTAGGAATTAAATAATTTGTTTTCGTAGAAGCAGAAGAATGAAGTAGTGTCAATTTATATATTATGATATATATCTGATTTACTATACTTAATATTTAATTGAAGGAAAAATACTCATGAAGTAAACTGTTTTTTTTAATATGAAATTTGAATTTCTTTCCCTAGAAATATATTCCCGTAATGAGTCGACCAGTAGTGTTATCGGGAGATCACCCAACTGTATGGTCATCAGTGTATGCTGATATTACGGTAAGTTTAATTTTATTATCCATATTGTTTTATGTCAGAAGCCCAGTTTTACTTATCGTGTTTAGTGAAAATACTTATTCTGACGAATGTAGTCAACACATGCATTTTTTCTTTTAAAAATCTTTGAAATATTTATCATGAACTTCTAACAGCGTTAATGTCTTCATTAACAATCTCAATGAACCGCGATGGCTCAGGGGATAGAGCGTTCGCATTCCAATGAGGTGAACTGGGTTCAAATCCCAGAGATGGCCGATAGATATGAATTCCGCATCCGGCTAGCCCTGACCACAATGTCGACGTGAACTATCCTCAGTCATAGTCTGATTATGGGTTAGAGTCCCCTTGCTGTCAGGCTAACCGTGGGAAGTTTTCCTTTCCATGTAACGCAAATGCGGATTAGTGCGGAGTGGAGGGTTTCCTGTGTTGTCCTTTTCTAATTTGTTCTCTCTACTCTTTTCCAATTTGTTCTCTCTATCTTCTCTCTATTTGACAGGGATTTAGAAGCCAGTCCTTCCATTCAGATTATACATGTCTGCTTAAGTATGTGAATATATTAAATAAATTCTGAAAAAAAATCTTAAAAATTGTACCAGTAAATATCTACAAAAAAATAGATGATCATTATCATTCTGTTGTTTTAGAGTGACTTTTTTATAACTGAAAGAGAAATGTTTTACTTTAAAAGAAATTTATTTTATGCTTTGTTGCTCTATTTTTTTAATACTAGATGAAAACTTCAAGTTTAATTTCTTAAATCATTGTTTTCAAGTAATTTATTTGACCATTCAAGTTATTGAAATCGTATTTGTACTCTACATATTTTAAATTCTTCTGCATATTTCTAATACATTCAGAACTAAAACTCTATTTGAGCTACAGTACGAAATCACGTGTTTTTTGACGAATCATAAACTATATGATTAAACTGCTTCTAGACTCGTGTGCATGCTGTAAGTTCTTGAGTATTTTTTTTTTAAATTTTAAAGCCTTTTATACTGTATGACAAGATGGTCTACAGGTTAGTACTCGTAACTGTTGAACAAAATTACCAGATTTGTTGCATGACGATGACTGACCAGCAGTCAGTCATTCTTCTTCAATCATGTGCCCTTTTAGTTTATGCTGTGTTTCTTAATGAATTGTGTAATCGATGAGTTACATTAAGCCTAATAATTTTGACGAAATTCCTATCTTAAAAAAAATAGTAATTTCATCATCATGAAGAAATGTTTGTTCGGAGTAATTTCCCATGAAACGGTTTCGTCGAAAGCCAAGAATATTTCATGCATCGAAGTATATTCAAAGTATCCATATTCTACATTAAACATAATTTCGAAATAGGAATTAATATTATTTTTACATCTCTGTAATAAAACTATTAAAACATTGAGGAATTTGTTTCTAAAAAATTTATTATCATGTGTTGTTCTTATTTCATATTTTAGCTCCAGTCCTAAAATATTTTTGACGCTGTGTCATACTTTTACAGGATGTTAAACTAACTGACTGGTTGTGGCAAGAAAGAGAAAGGGATGAAATTCTTAAACTTAAAACAAAAAAGCGTGAAAAAAGGCAAAAAGACGTAGAAACTGTAATGCAAGATTATCCAGAAGGAAACATCTCATCTGATCACTATATGTTAGGAACATCTCCTAATATTGAATATGCAACAGAACCAGAAGCACCTCGTCGTCCATTAAAAAAGAAGGTAAATCACATTATTTATTTTCTCTTGAAATATGTCTTAACGGATTTCAGGATGAGTAAATATTTTTTTTACAATCAATTTAACTCATATTTTTTTTAATTTAGGAAATATAGTTAATGCACAACGAAAATTTCTTCAATGCTTATTTAGGTTGATTGTTCTAAAAGAATTTCCAATAGTGCCGCGAAATTTGTTTAAAATGCAGTTTGTTGTCATTTTATTTAAAATTTTTGAGGAATCTTTTCAATTCATCTTTTCAGTTTTATAAAAATATGATAATGTGAGGAAACTAAATAAATCACTACAGTAAATTTCATTAAATCAAGCAAACTTTTTCGATTCAAAGGTAATTATTTTATAAAAAATTTCAATTTACAAAAATAAACTTATATTGCACTGTTGATAAATTGTTATAATTCTAGTTGTAATAATTAATATAGATGAGCAATTTTCTTACAAGTGAAACACTTCCTCAACAGTCGCTTGACGTCCAAGAGGTTACGAAGGCTAAGACTTAACAACTGTAAGACAACAAGCAATGTCGTTTGACCGATCACTTTTTTATTTCCAAGCTGCGATGGGCTCCAAGCCACCACTACAAATTGATCCTCCGTTTAAACTAATAATATAAATAAATGGAGCTTGACACCACCTCCCCCATACAAGGAAAGTCCAGTGTCATCGAAGTCTATTGATCAAAATACAGTTTTTTTATTATTACTTATTTATTTATTTCCAAGAAATAATATAATAGAGCTGAGAAAATAAAAATATATATAAATAATATAATATATAGCTGAGAAAAAAAAATTCTTGAAAATTTTTCCCCAAGTTAAAAGATAAGTTGAATGCTTGAACATTCGAAAGCTATATTTGCAATAAAGTCTGGTCATAGTAGGCTGATCATACTCAATAGAGGTTTAAAAAAAATTAAATGTTTGACAGCTGGTATTCTCATTTTTACAACTGATATTCTCATAGCATTAAACTTACTCAATAGTTTAATTTAGTGTATAAAGCGTGAAAAAAATGGATGGATTTTGCAAATTACTATAACATTTTGCAAATTAATAAAATAAACAGGACTCAAAATGTTTTTAAAGACAACGCAAGTGTTTTGTTAAACATTTTCAATTTTAACTCATTAGGTATACGAGATGGATGAAGCGTTTGGTTCTTTATTTATAGAGTAATACATCGGGTAAGAAGGTGGTGTCGCTGGCACGTGAGCTTTTTTTTGTTAAAATTTTCAATGGCCATAATTGTTACTGAACTATACTGACGCACTTAATTTTTTCTTCAAGGTGTGGGTGGTTAAGGGCTTGTTATCTAAGACTAAAAAAAACAACGATAAATCACATAGTCTGGGAGGCTGGTTATGGTCACCCAGATTAACTCACTGAAACATTCGGTATCGAAATTTTCATCAGGTTTACTTGATTTGTTTATAAATAATTTATTATTTTTGCTATTTGTTTTAAAAATAATTGTGCTCGATAAATTGAATCATTACCATGAGATAGCTGAATTATCCTGAAATCCGTTATGCTTATTTTCTTGGACTTTTTTCACTACGCATGCCAAAATTTTTTTGGAATTTTTTAACATTTGTAGCATGAAAAATATTTTTTTACTGCATGAACAGGCGTCTGGCTATGACTTATTACATGAATCAGAACAATCTTTTATACCATTGGCTGTGTTATTTTCTAGTACTAAAACATGATGCTCTGATGCTATATGCATGTTTTAAAATATTTTCTATGCATTCGTATTATAATATTTCATAATCGATAAGTGCTATATTATAATATTATATTGTTCCTGTTTCTTCTAATAAACCCACATTTCTGAATGTTTAAGATTTTATTAGAATCTTTAATTAATATTTTGATTATTTCATATATAGCTCCCCATAAAAAGTGCTCTAAATACATCTCTTGGTTGCGGAAAGTTCATTTTTTAAAGATCTGAAATAAAATGCAGTATTAAACTAAAAATAAAAACACTCAATTATAAATGTCTTTAATCATCATAAAGTAGTTTTTGTAACTTAGAAAAAAGTACCAACTGTTATTAATATTTTTTAAAATCTTAATAATTATTGATTGCAAAAAAAAAGAATTAAATGTAGATATAAAGTGTCACATTTCCACGTTTTCTTAAAAATGTTTTGTGTTTCTAAAAATTAAATATTTTAAATATTCAACTGTTTTTGCTTTTTGTACAATGTGAGCACAGGCCTTCCAGAAGCATCCTATTTTTGCACTTTTTATCACATTTGTTCTCCAAATTGAAACTTTTTTAGCACTCTTTTAAAAATTTCGTTTTTGTAAGCCATTTTAAAGTAACTACATTTCTTTGGCTTTCCAGTCTCTACAGAATTCATCTGCGGCTAGCAGGGTAAGTTTACAGAAATAATGTATAGATAATATTCTTCATGAACCTTAAGTCCCATTTTTAGGGTTAATTGTTTTAAAAATTATTGCTTAGAGAATGGCTTGGCTGCTTCTTTGCAGTACTTTTGCTTAAATGTTTTTCGTCATCTCAAAAGCGATATTTATTATAGTAAAGGAATTTATAGTTTTTTATATTGTATTCCCAAATAATTATTTTGAAACAGTCAAGGTCGGGCGAAAATTTGCAAACTTTTATTTTTGAGAACTATTTAGATTATATTTTAAGAGCTATTTACATAAGAAGAATCTCCGTAAATAGCAGATAAATGCACTAAATACAGATTTTAAGATTTTAACACGTTATATTTCAATTCATGCGTATATGAATTTTCTATATTTTCAATTTAATCATGATCAAACAATTAAATCATGTGCAATATTTCATCAGAGAGATTTTGCACTTTTGCATGCAAAAGTGCAAACGTTACAAATTCAGTTCGTTCCAAACTATTTCGATTCTTAGCATAGAGCTTGTGCAGAACATGAACATGCTATGTGAATGGGCTAAATCTCTCTGATGAAATATGAAAAAAGAACATAATAGAATTGATTGATCATGGTTGGTGGAAAATACGGAAAAAAATTAATTATATACTGTATACACATGCATTATAATTTCAATTTAGTGCATTTATCTGCTATTTTTGCTAATACATATAATTAAGCAGACAATAACAGATAAGACATGTGTTTTTTTATTGTGGAGGCAAAGTTCGAAAATTTTTTTGACTGAACTGCATATGTGTTTAAGCAAATAACTTAAATTTTTAAACTTTTATTTGTCTTTTCAACAAATCTTCACATTTTTATATCTTGATTCGATATTTTCTCATTTATTTAACAAAAATTAAAAATCCGAAATGTAGAGCACTTTTAGTCCTCTTTAGTCTGGGATTTGTTTTATAAATGTAAAATTTACAGTTTTCAAAAGCTTTAAAATATTTGTTTATTCTTTTTCCATATTTTTAAACACAAATTTTGAAAAAAATACTGCTCTCTAATATCTCACTAATACCAGATAAATTTTGTGATCATGGGTATGGGTATTCTAAATGGGCATTTTTCGCGTATTGATGTATAAAAAATCAAAAATTATTTCTACAAAACAGGGTTTTAAGCAGAAGATAAAAACTACAACTTGAAAAAATTCCCTTTGTTCATAAAAAATTAATTTTTTTAACTGTACACCAAACTCAAATGCACTAAATTTCTTAAAATAAGTGTTGAACCAAAAATATCAGTAAAGCTATTAAATTATTATCAAAAATGAAGTTATTAGAGTCAAATTTATTGAATATCTATTTATTGATGAATTATTACATTTTTCATTTATACCAAAAAGACTTTCCGAATTAAATCACGAATGATTTAAGCACTAAAAAATAATGGCTATTTTTGACATTGCATAAGAAATTCTGGTAAAATTACCGTATGGTAATGACATTTCTGGTTAAAAAAACATAATTCCGGTTAATGAAAAGATTCATTTAATAATTTTTCAGTTTATATGGTACCAGTTTACAGGAAAGTCTAGTTTCCTTATATGGACTCATTAGATAGTTCGTTGGAAAAAAACAATTCTCATAAGGAAAGTTTGAAAATGATATGTCCATTTTCTCAAATACGTAGTTTAAGCCATGTCCATTTTCTCATGTACACATTTTGAGCCATGTCCATGTACTTAAATAAACATTTCGAGCCATTTGTCATTTTGAGCCATGAGCCATTTTGAGCTGATGTCATTTGTCTTAAATACGGATTTTGAGCTATGCTCCGAATAAAAAAAAATCCTCCACAAAATGAGCTTTTAAGCAGTGTTTAGACTGGAATTCAGAACATTAAGTATGAAGAAACTAAGCACTGAATGATTAAACTTAAATTTTTTAAAAAAGAGGGAACAATAAATACCAAAGGTATGTATGTGGAAATTAAATTATATGTATTCTTTGCGTTCTACAATTATTTCAAGAAATATAGATTTTGAATAAAATATTTCATGTAGTAAATACATATTGACTAAACCAGTGCTTCTTAACCATTTTTTTGATTTGTTAAAATTGTAATAATTGAGTACTGACGTCAGTTAGATTGAGATGGAATTATCTGCCTAAGGCAGCCGTGCCCGACAACTGACAATTGTGTTGGTAGAACAAAAAGAAAATATTTTAAAAATGAGTCTTCATGTTTGAAAGAAAGTTTATAGATAAAATAAAGTTTGCAGCTGCATCAGTAACCTAGTTTATACAAAATGCTATGGACAATGCTATGCATATTCAACGGAAATTGCCCTTCTTGCAAAAATGCTTTAAAAAATTTTACACAGCTTAACTATAAGATTTTTTTTTTAAATCATAATCAAAGCTTTTGGAAATAATATTAATTTTGCAGAAAGTTTGTATCGTCCAAAATGAGTGGAAGAATTTAAATGCTTCTTTCTTTAAAAACACTTAAAATTTAAAGTTATTTTTTTCATTAATATCGCAAATTTAAAAAAAAAAATTCAAATTGCTGATATTATGAAAAGGGAAAAACTTTAACCCTCCTTTAATCGTTTTGCTAAACACAATTTCTTAAATAATTTAAGTCGTGATGTCAAATCGTGATGTTAGAGTAAACTAACAGCTCCAAGATATCTCTAACTAAAAGAAAAACAGTTTTCTAGGTTTGTTCATATTATTTTATCCAACTCTTGTCTATTTTAAGTGACGAATCAAAAACTACTGCTTAAGAAATACTGAGTTACATAATAAATTTTAAACAAATAACTATCAGTAAATGTCAAAAATTAATTCAATTTTTATCACTTTTCTATAGGCTGTACAGCTTCTGGTGACAGTGGCTACTCCAGTGTTTGACAGACGAAATTTTTCAGTAAGTTATAAAATTTTTATTGCACTGTTTGCTAGACATTTTATTCACTTTCACATGCAATAAATTAAATTCTAAAATTAATTTCAGAATGTAACTGAAAGAATTAGAAGCAGCAAAAATATCTGGATTGAAAGAACAAAAGAGGTATAGCTTATACGATTTTCATTTAATTTTGAGTTACAATTATGAGTAAGCATCAAAAAGAAGGCGGTTTGCTTCATTTTTACACTATGATATTTGATTTACTTTTTGTTTTATAAGCATTTATTTGATTTTTTTACAGTTTTAATTTTTTTACATCGGTTATCTTTTTCAGTTGACTTAATTTATATATAATAATTTCTGATGTAATATATGTAAATATTTCATAATAGTAAAGTTGGTTTTTTATATAACTTCAAACTTATTTTAAAGTTGATTTGAAGAGTTATCCTTTTTATTAGAAAAACTTATTTAATCCTAATGTGATAAATTTCCTAACAAATTTATTTATATTTTATCCATTTAATAAAAACAATTAAAAGTTTTATGGATAAAATCTTTTTCACATTTTAAGAAAAATTAACACTTTTCATACTTCCTGAGTTTAGCTACTATGCTAAGCTATGTTTTATAACATTTTAACTGCGTTTTTTCTTACATTCAATGTTAAAGTTACTTTTTCATCATTAAATATGACGAAAATGTAGAGAATCAAATTCTCTTTCAATTATTACATGATTTTACATTCAGTTGACAGTTTAGTATAAAAAATAAAAGAAAATAGTTGAATATTGTTATAGAAACAAATTAACTTGATATGTATGAAGAAACTGAACAATAAAGTAGTGTATCATTATTTACAACATCGCTAGAGAACACTATCTTGCTCAAAACTATTGCTTATGTTTAATCCTGAACATCTTTATTACATGCTCATACCTGTTTGCATTGTTTACTAGTAATGAAATGGTTTACTTGTTGACACTTAGTTCTATATGGAATTAGTATTGAAATAGTGAATACTCTTTTCACAGATGCGAGTAGCTAATATTTTAGGAGTAGCTGGGACAGATGTTCCAATTAGAGAAATAATTAAACTAACTCCACCTCATAAAGTAAGTTTGATTTTAATACTTCCAAAAATTTTATAGTATATTTTGTAATATATTTTATATATTATATATAGTATAATATTTATGTAAACATTTACAATATTAGTTAAATATAATATTTATAAAAAACATTATTTTCATTTTTTTAAGTCAATCAAAGAAATTCAAAAAAGGAAATTAATCAAAAGAGTTCCATGAAATTAAATATGCAAATCAAAAGTTATTTCGCGCAAAATTATTAAATTCGTAGTAAATTTATTAAATTCGAATGTAAATCATTCGTTCTATTATCCCTCCATTAATCAAAGAAAAAAAATTATAATTTTTTATTTAATATTATATAATTTTAAATTATAATATTATTATAATGATTCAACGAGTTTTAAATTATAATGTATGAATAGTTTTGCATTTAAATTTTTAGACAATGCATTACAAATTTTGAAGTAAATCAGACATAGAGTTGTGGAAAAATAATAAGCCACAATTGAATTTTTTTTTGTATTGGAAAAAAAAGTTTTTGAATTGTAGTTTTTATAGAACCATTTAACCAATTAATTTCAAATTTGAATTTTGCCTTGCAAAAAATACATATAAACATATATAAAAATAAAAATAGTGCAAGAGTTTTTATACATTATAATTCAATATAGTTTCGATAATTATTGAAGAAAGGGAATAAATTATTCGATCACTATTGAAAAAAATGTGATCATTTATTTAAAAGTATAAATAATCATATAAAGTTATTTCTTGCATGACATTACTCTTAAATTTAGACTTCGCTCTCCCGTCTCATAGGTCCGAGGTTCTATCTTGGAACTCGGCAAGTTTGACTCAGCATTTCATCTCTTTAGTGAGTTGATAAAACGACTACCAAACATACTTGGGGACTAACCACTTTCCGATCTGGTCGATCAAAATGCCTGGTTTGAACTGAGCATTCAACCTTAATATCTGCTCCAGGATTTGTTGTCGAATTTGGGTCATTAGATAGCCTTTTTAAAACACGAAATACTTTTTTCCCGATTGGACATGTATTTTTTGAAATATTTCTATTTTAAACAATATGGCACCCCCTTTCTATTTTGCTATTACAGTGCCATCATGGAACCAAAATACAAAAGCATATAAATCGGGGTACTTTTTTTTTGTTGATTATTTTGAGATTGCAAAAAAGGGGGGATATATATATTTAAGATTTTGAAGTTTCTGCTGCCCCAACTCAGGGGTTGAAAAGTCAAGTTTCAAGTCAAAAGTCAAGTCAAAAGTCAAGCATTCGTAATTTTAGATTTTTGATTCTATGTTTATTTTTTGATGCATATTTTTCAGATCCCCTGCTAGAAATAATGGATATCAGAAATGAAATGATCTTTGACAATTTCGCTTTGGATTTTATCCATTATGCATCCATTTTCCTAAAAGATCAGTTCCACTGTATTAGAATTTATTTTTGAATAGAGAGGTAAAAAAAAATATATCAGTTAGAGAAATGAAAGACCCCTATTTAAATATCCATTTTCCGATTTTGCATTTTTTAAAGCGGGGATAAGCAATCTTTATTTTTAAAGTAATACAATCTACGATCTTTATTACAACCACCAAAGCGATCCTACCTTTATAATGACCTACTCAATAATTCCAGTTTGCTATTACATAGACGCGATGTAATTTTAATGTCCATCTGGACGGCTGCACAGAACCGTTCATTCCAAGACAGCAACCATAATTTAGTCCTTTGATTTAGAAAAAGTTTCAAAGAAATCATTTAAACTGTTATTTCCTTTAAAATCACACAATAAATGGAAAGCTCTTTAAATCCCTTTTGAATAAAGGACGTCCCCATAGTTAAAATAATATTATAATATTAAAACCTAGGTGGCTTTAATTTATGGTCAGTCATAATCTGAGTATTTTCTTTTAAGAATACAATAAATTAATCAATCATGCTTCCCTTATTTGAAAATTGCATTCACTCTTTTTGTTAAATGTCAGCATTTTTCACTTATGAAGCATTATTGTTATGCAACTTAATTTTCATTTTTCTCATAATTTAGATTTTTAATATTTATTTTTCCTTCAATAGCTTGGTGTAAATGGTTATTCCTTCGTTGTTACAAACAATGGTTTTGTTTTATACCATCCTGATCTCAGACCATTGGTAAGTAAGAAATAATAATTTTTCAAAAAATAAAATCTGATTTTTATTAATTTCAAATAGTTTTTAAACAGAAAATATAGCATTATTTGTCATTTTTTCCTGAACTGTTAGATATTTTTAAGCGTGCTGAACCTTAGTAACGTTCAAATTTATTGCAACTTCATTATTAAACAAATGAGCCTCTTTATTCTTAATTACGCTATTCCATTGTTTAATTCAAAAGTGTATTTAATTAAAATATCTAAATAGTTCTTCTTAAATTTAAACTTAAATAAAATATACAAAAGCTTATTTATTACTCATATTTTAATCAGAAATTATTTTAAATATTTCTCTTTAGTTTCAAGATATGCTGAAACCTGAATATAACATGGTTGATATGGCTGAAGTTGAAATAGTAGATGATGATAAATTAGGTCCTCGGGTAAGTACTAAAAATTCCTTGAAGTTCCTTTGTAAAAGAAGCATATAAATATCCTAATAAATAAATAAAAATTTCTCATGTCTTTTTACGTCATAAAATTTATTGAAATTGGTTATCCAGATCTAATCTATCTAAATTATCTAGATTGAATTTTATACATTTCTTTTTCAATCTATTTCAGGATTTCGATGATACATTATTAATGGTAAGTCAAAACTATATTTTTGCTGCTTTTAATAACTGTTACATTTACAGAAAAATAATCTCATTATTCTTCCAGAATTAGCATTGTAATAAAATCTCATTAAACAAAATATAGGAGAGGTTTAGCTATAAGTTGCACTAAGTTATTGTACGAATAAATATCTAAAAGTTACTGTAAGACATGAAAAATTCAGCTAAATACTTCTTAATATTGTAACATCGGATTATTTTAAACATGCATACATTTGACAGGGCATTTCAGCATAACTTTGCCTCTTTCCATTATCGTCAAAAGATTCAAACTTGAATATAAAGAAAAGTACTTCTTGAATTGCGTTGTAATTTTCCACACTTGAATCGAACTGAGAATTAGTAAAATATTTTTTAGAGTCGTTAATGTAAGCTAGATAGAGCAACAAAAAATATATCCCAAATAGCAGGTAACCTTACAGCAAATGTTAAAACCTTACACTGAGATCTTGGTATGCTGCTATAAAAGTCTTTTTCTCCGATGTAAAGAATATCAATGATTTTAATGGCAACTGTCTTTAATAGTTGCTAAAAAAAGACATAAGTATTTTACTTGAAGGCAGACAATGATCGAACGTATAATTATTCTTTTAAAAAAAAAGAGCTTCATCAATTTGTCAGAGTTAATTTCAATTTCCACTGAATAGTTATTAAACGATGTGCATGTAATAATTTTTGAAAATTTCGAAATTTTTTTTGTTTGGTAACTTTATCCCGCTTGAATTGAAGGAATTTGCATTAACTTCCGATAAAATACAGAACAACTATTCTGTTTAACAATCTCTGAAATTTGCGACCGACACCAAGCAACACAAGGTTTCAAACTTTTTATTTTTCATGTTTATATGCATGGAAAATTCATGTTTGATCTTTAACTGGTTGGTCCTCGCTATTCTAAAACAAAAGCTGTAATTATCCAACATGAGCACTGTGAAAAAATTTCGGATCAAATTAAGGAATACAGTACCGGCATTTTATGTCCATCATCCATAAAATTCATTTACCGTAAAATATTATGCCGTAATTTTTATAGTAATATTTGTTTACTTTGAGTGATTCAGTGATTTTACGGAAATTATTACTAAAAAAATTACGGTACATCAGATCTTTTGTTCCGTAACACGCTCCTGTAAAAGTGGATTTTACGGTAAAAAATACCGACAATCTGAGTGCCGGAACTTTTTACCGCAATTTTGATACGGAATTTTTTACCAAGTAATAGTTGCATATATTTAATAAATAATTAATTTGGCAAAAATTGCGTAAGTTACCTATACGACTTAGAACTATTTCTATTAATATTTTCATTGCGACTTTACCAATATTTATTAATTTTGAATAAATTATATATTAGTTATCATCATATTTATGCTGAATAAATAAATGAAATATCATACCGCATTTTCAGTTTTTTGAGTTTGCTGCAATTTTTTAAGACACATTTATTAAACGTAAAATTTTTCACAAGCTAACAAAAAACGTTTTTTTTTATTTCAGATCAAAAATCTAACAATAAATGGACGTATTGGTTGGAAAACATTACCAGTAAAGCTCCATCTTGATGGAATGGTAAGAGAAAATATTTACTTTACCTTTTTCAAATAATTTAATAAACGCAAAATTAATTAACTTGGAATTTATATAGAATTGATATATTATCTTATTAACTCCAAAACATATTTTTGAAAATTGTAAAATTAGCCATTTTAGGTCTTAAAAATTAAAAATCGATAAAACATTAGTTTTATTTGAAAATATATGTATTCAAAAGAGAGCTTATGTAATTTGTATAGGATTCTTGTGTTTTACTTAAAATTTTCACTAAAATTTTTTACAGTGTACCTGGGAAATGAATAACAATACATTAGAATAACTAAAAGAAAGTCTCTTTAGATAAATTCTCTGGGGAAAATCGATATTTTCCTTAACCCTGCTGCCTAGAAAATTTTTTTAATGTGCTTGAACGAAAGTTTTCGTACTTGAACATAGATTCTTTATTTTATCTCTAATTTTTTATGGACATTTTTAACTGTGTATTAATAGTGATAATGAACTAATAATTATGTAACTTTTCCAGAGAAGGGTTGTGACTAGAAATAACTCTTACTACTACGGACCTTTGAACAATACTCCCTTTGCGTAAGTATATTTTATTAATATTTATATTTTACCCCTTTTTTACTGAATACTTTTGAGCCTATTTGTTAATAATATATGAACATACCTTGAATGCGGAATCATGATGAGAAATAGTTATCTCTCAGAAATGAAACTCTCATTTTTGTCGATTCCGCAATACATGAGCTGTATTTCACTAGTTTTGACGATTATTGTGATTTGAAAACACAAATCACAAACTGTAGGATTTTTATGTATTATTTAATAACCGGCGTTGAACCCAATTCTAAGCATGCAACTATCGATGTTCAACTCCGTAGCCTTATAATTTTGAACCCCACCCAGAAGTAAGGGAACTCCTGTATCCTTGGGACAAATCAGCCTTCCTGGAGGATTTTTTGATGGCATTTGCGTTATATGAAGAGAAAAGCCGCGAAAACCTCCAATGGTTAGCCCGACTGCAAAAAGGGATTTTAACCCATGAACTGTCTTCCACTGAGGAAGGTTAATTTATGTCAGAACCGTAGTCTGAGCAAGGACAGAATTTGTATCAACTAGCCACCGCTGGGAACCCAACTTGGATCACCTCATTGGAAGGCGAACACTCTATCCCGTGAGCCATCATGGCCAAAGCTGGAGGTTATGTAAAAAGTACTTGAAAAAAAGTGTTATTCCCGACATTTCATATTGTAATATAAAAAGTTATATGATCTAAGGCACATAGACGGTTGCTTACACTCACTTTATAAATTGATAACAATCGAAAGACAAGCAATTCCATCATACACTTCCTGATAATGTCGAATTCCTTTTAATGAACGGGATTCTAACCCATGATCCGACCACCACTGATAATATTTTACGTCAAACTGTAGGATTAGACAAATCGGACTAATTCTACTTGGAAAGTAGGATTAAAGTTATTTATTAATATGTAACTAGTACCAGCACTTAAATATGGATAGCCTCTTAATTGCATAAAAAAGGCTTTAATGGGTAATTCATTTTTTACGGCACTTTATTATGTATGACAGATAATTGACCTTATATTCTATTTTAGGTTAGTCATCGCCTTACCTGAACCTTATGGACGTTATAGAGTCAAAGGTGAAATAGAAGTGAAAATGAGAACAGAAGACAGTAAGCGGATTTAGTAATTTAAAATCATCTGCATCTCATTCATTTGCCATTGTAAGAAAATTTATTTGAGATTATGTCTAAAAAGTATAACATATTTGTTTCAATTTCAGTAAAACAATATTTTAAAGGAAACAGATGGAGAATACACCCTGATTGGTAAGTTTTTTTTCATAAAAAAGCATCATTAGCTTATAGTTAAATTTTGTACTTAATTAAATGAAAGGCAATTTAAACACGCATTAAATTTGGTATTACTGTTTTAAATAATTATAAAATGAGTATAATAACGGCATTCTTATAGGAGAAAAGGTAAACTTACAGGGCACAATATTAATTAACCCTAGAGAAATTATGAAAAACATCAATTTAGAGTCTTTCCGATAAACTAAACTGACATAGGGCTGAAGACGTAGAATTTTTAAATATGATTTTAATTATCCTTATTTAATTTTTACATGTAAACTAACGTTCAATACTAACTCTACTCTGCGCTATCCTTTGAAACATTTAAAATGCAAAAACATCATCTATTTAGAATCTTTAAATTATAACACGCAACGTTTTAAATTTTTATTGATTTGATTATATATATATATATATATATTTATATACACTGGTTATCATAAATTAAGGAAAAATCACAAAAATAGCGATAACTCTTTCAAAAGTAAGCCAAACCGTGCAAAATTTGCATATGTTGTCCACTAAGAGTAGCTGAGTAAAATTGCAATATGCAAATTAGTGGCGCTGCACTCGGCTTACGTCATCTGCCTGGAGCATAAAAGTCCAAGTTTGAGAGAAAGCACACAAATTTTACTGTGATTGCGNAATTGAAAGCATCACACATCGCTGTTTGTGCTGTATTGCTTCTAGAGGCAATCATATTCCATATTAAAGGTACTTTTTCTATTGCAAACCGATACTTCCAATTTGTTTATTTTATACATGTGCTAATTTCTATACTACTATTAATGTCTGATAATTTCTTTTTATGTTGTTTAATACCTTACTATGTGTTGTATATTGTGGGTAAGTTTCATAAAATTCCATGTGTAATTTCTTGAGTTATCGCGATTTTTGTGAATTTTCCTTAATTTATGATAACCAGTGTATATATATATATATATGGCGATACAAACCTAAAACCAGCAATTTCTTAATGTAGTTTAGTATTATAATTTTGTCTGTTACATTTTTCATAAATAAATTTAATTTTGTGTATTTTGCATTAAAATTTTTTTCAAAAAATCAAAAATTAGATTTTTATCAGGCTGAGCACCAATTATCAAAGTAAATTTTAAAAAAAATTTAAAAACTGACACATCTTCAGCATTGAATAACCTCTACAAAACTTCTAACCACGTAATTTTATTGCTCTCTAATCTATGGAAAATCTATAAATTATAAAAAGTATTGAAGTGCTCCTTCTCCCAATCTAATAAAGAGACGCTTTCATTTTTCTACTTTTTTTTTGGAAAGGTATAGCATTTTTGACTCAGCCTTTCATATCTTCAGAGGCTCTATAAAATAAGTACAAGCAAAAACGAAATTCTAAAAGCATTTATGTTAGCAAAAACAGCACTTCATCAGGGGACACACTGTCTTTTAACACTAGGAGCCTTTCTGTAGTCAGTGGTTAAACCAAAAACTGACTGTGCCCCGAGGTCCCATAATGGATACACTAAATAAGAAAAACCAATCAAAAAAATTCAAATATTGATTCACAAAAAAGTCAAAAATAATAACGTCTTGGTAGCTATTTAGTATAACCAAATGTTTATCATTAGATATAATTCTTTTAAAAGATGTTTATATATTTAAAAAAAATCCAAAAGCAGACTTATAACATCCAGTACTGCAAGCAACAAATCTAAATTCAACCGGTTTGTTTTTTGTGGAATTTAATTGTTGAAAATAAATAAGGATAATTAATGGTATTGAGTTTTAAACCAATTTTTTCTTGCAAAAAGCTAAAATTCGACTGTCAATTTCTGTTTTAGAACTATTAATTTTGACAAAAGTACTATTGTTATCATACTCTTTAATCATTAAATGTCTAAAAAAAAGTTTTCAAATAAAGCAAAAATTATTAGATGCTTTTTCAACAACACAAATAATAGCATAATATTTCACTTCCATGGTAGATTTAATAATATTGGAATTCAAATAAAAGCCCTTTTATTTTATATTATTGTTCAAAAAATTTAACTTAAAATTAAATAAAACGCGTAATTTCCATTCAATAAATCCCTCTTAAGTCCAATTAAATTTTCTGGAGCATTTTGCAATAACTAATAGAAGCAAGAATATAAATTAAATTATATTTCTTTCTTGGTCTAAACTTAGTCCCAATTCCAGAAATAAATCTTAGATATTCATTTCTGATTAAGTTAAGGTCACCTGTTGCAATGTGTTCAAAATCTTTGTTTACAAAATCCTTATAATGCTTTAGCTTGATTATAATACTTTTACTAACATACATATCTTTAGAATTTCGTTTCTGCTTGTTATTGGTTTCTAACTTTTAATTTAAAATTGAGAAATTCTGCTCTTAGGTTCAACCAATGAATCTGTTTAATTAAATGTGGTAGACTTTACATATTTTTAGTTATGCTATGTACTGAATACCAAAATTATTGCAGGGTGTATTGTGAAACAGCTAAAAAAGAAGGCGATGCCTATATAAGCCCTGAGGACATAATACGAAATTTTCTCCAAGAAGCTATGGGTTCTCAAAAATTTAAATGGAGATCTCCATCTACAAGACCTCCTATATATGAAGTTCTTCTCTGTAAGTTTTATGACTAATAACAATGAAATATAATCAAAATTAAATTATTTCAATACAAATGAATCGAAACAAGCTTTTCCTTATTTATATATATATATTTTTAATTGAAAGTAATTAGCTAAGATAAAACGTTTCTTCTGTAGGGTGTATCGTAAAAACTGCCTTTAATATACAGTTTTAAAATCTATGTAAAAAGTGATTTTCAAACTAGTGCCACTTCTTCAGACGTTAAGGAAACATTCGATGTTAAACCTGAAAGTGGTCTCTCATTTGAGAATTTGTTTTAAAGTTTTCAATAGTAACAAATCTGTACAAGGGCGTCGGTAGGGGGTTTTTAAAAACAATTTCTCCTGGCTTTTTTAAAAACAATTAAAGAGTTACAGAAAAACAATTTTGCTATAAAAATTTCTTATTAAAAATATTTTTATTCGAAAATATTAATTATAATTAAGTAATTATTGATACATAATAATTAAAAAATTGTTTAATCAAATGAGAATTGTAATCGTCTTGTTTGCTGTCCATATCTGTTTATAACTTTTTCAATGAATTCTGAGTCCTCTTTGATACTTTTCTTATGCACACTGAGCATGCAAAAACTACTTAATCTCTCATGAGACATTGTAGACCGATTCCATGTTTTGATGAGGTCGCATTGTACTAAAAGTGCGTTCAATAGTGCACATAGTAGCTGGAAGAGTCAGTCCAATTTTGATTGCCTCCGCTACAGCTGCATAAAACGGTGTGGCCTCAATAACTAAATCGAGGGATTCATAAGAATTTTCTCTATTCCTCCACATTTCGTGCCACGCTGTAGCCTCAGTGATTATATTCGGTGAGAGCAGATTTTTATACATAGTATATATATCAACACAATAAATACCAATGGTAAGCCTGCACAAACACTTTAGTATACGAAACTACTGTTTGTAGTTATTTGTGTTTCAAGATCAATAGCTATTCCAGCGCCATCAATAGAGTTTCTCGCGGCAAAATTTGCAAGTACAAGAAATTCGTAATTTTTTAGAAATATCTTGTTAACAATGGAGAAATGTGTCTTAAATAAAATGAATAGATGAAAGTATATGTAATAACAAAACAGAATGTAATAATGGAATATTTATATTTTTTCTTAGAGGGTTGCACCCCCTTTTATATTATTCTGTCGGCGCCCTTGACTCTGTAACCTTTATTATTCGTCTTTTTTACATTCTTCTTTATTACATTTTTCTTTTTTCTCCTTCTTTCGGCTTGCTTTTTCCTTTCCGACCCCGAATTGTAAAGTGAAAGTTGTTTTGATAAATTGTATCACTCTTTACAGTTCAGACCATTACTTTTGCAATACCATGTAGAAAAGATAAATGATGTAAACATTTTGCGGCGATCTCGTATTAGATAATGTACCTTGATTTTAAAATGTAGTTATCAAACTAGTTAACCATGAAAGACATCTGGAATGTTATTCTTCAAACATTTTTGAAGTACTTCCAAAATGTTTCAAGCGTCAGTAATATTTCAATAGTGGTGACCAAAAGTGATCGTTTCAACGTTTCTTACAGTCCCTGGCTTAATTATTCGACGCACTATAAGATTATATGTAAAATCTTAATTATCAGGTGATACTATTCAGCTTTATTGTTTTAACGAGGCTGAAACCGGTTTCCACTTATTTACTGTCGTGTATCAATTGGTTAACAATGTAATGCAATACGTTAAAATAAATACTAGTAGGAAGTATTTAAAAAATCTCCTGCATAAAAACCCATTACATGCATGTTTAAATATAAAAGTATTGCATATAAATTAGTGCAAAACATGTAATTATCAAAAAACTACAGTAAGTCTAATAATTTGGTATTAATTATTATAATACACTAATATAATATCTGATATAATAAATATTTTAAGTTTATATAATATATCGTCGAATTTATTGAATTAGACGATACTTTCGATTTATATTATAGATCGTCTAATTGAACCAATTGATACACGAACGTAAACAAGTGAAACCGGTTTCAGTCGCGCAAAAACAATAAAGCTGTATAGCATCACCTGATAATTAAGATTTTACATAGAATCTTATAGTGAGTCAAATAATTTGAACAGGGACCGTAGATTAAATAAAAACATTTTTGAGACATTTTTGTTACTATTCTTTTAATCATATTTTTCTTATTTGAAATGTAACTTTGGAGCTTCAAGTAAAAACCCAGATAATGCATATATCAGATAATGTGATACACATACATACAAAACTCAGACAGCATATGTTTTGTTTTGGCTTGTATATTTAGCAGTGATTAACTGGATAATAACATTTATAAGCCAAATTTCGCTTGGACTACTTAATGCAAACGATATTTACAATTTAAACAAGTAATTGTTATGAATTTTAAGAGATTATTTTTACTTTTAAATAGCATTTTTTAAAAGAATTCAAAGAAAAATAATGTAAATTACTATATCTATTTAGGTGATAAAGATCTTGTTCAGGGTCTTGTATTTGATGCAAAAGCAACTGATGTAGATGTTAAAAAATGTGAGGCTCCTTCCTTAACCCATCAATATGAGTAAGTTATACTATTCTTGTTAAATTTTTAAAACGTGTTTATCATTTCAAATTTAAAAAAACAATTTAAGAACTAAAGTATTAAATTGTCTGGTTGAACTTTCTTCTTTTGAATAAAAAATATTAATGAATTTAGACTCTGCTATAATAGTGCGGAAAATAAAATGAGGTTTCATTCAATCATTTTATGAAATGAAATATGTTTATGCTAATGTTTAAATGTTATTTTAAATATTTTAACTTCTAGAGATAAAAATAATGATTAAAAATCTTTTTGGTTTACTAAATTTATATCATAAACTGTATTTAAGATAGTAATAAAGAGCAAAAACATGATAAATATTTGTATTAATTAAAAGTTCATATATTCCCAACATTATTAATATGAATTTAAAATTAATTGGAAGCATACTGATGTTTTAGGGCCTTTTACAACTCTTCATCGTTACCAAAATCAATTCATTTTCACACTAAATAACACAGATATAATTGTATCTGCTAATTACAAAATTTAACTGTGGTGATTATGCTAAATTTTTGTTTCATATTTTTTTAAAAACTTAACATAAATAAAAAATCAGCATAAATAAAACTATTTGTTATCATATAAATGTTTAGCGCCTATAGAAAATATCATTATCAAAATGAATTCAGTTATACATTAAATATTGTAAAAAAGATCGCTAATAGCATAGAAACAATTGTATGTGTTAATTTTATTAGTGTTGGTTACTTTAGATCTTTCATTCTCAATACCATTGTCATATAATTACAGACAATTAATATTCTACATATACCTATTATTTGTATGAAAGAAGATATTATGTTGGATTAAATCCTTTTCTTTGCTTTAACCACACACGCAATTTGCTTTAAAGTTGTTTTGTGATTTCCCAAAACCCAAGTTTCAGAGCCATATGCTATTTTTGGCCTTATTATTGCTTTATATATTTGCATTTTGAATATTCCTGAAATTAATTTACTTAATCAATTATGGTACTTGTTTATAGTATTATAGTATAGAATAAATCAATTCATAGTATTTGTTCAATTATGGTATTTGTTTATAGTATTATAGTATAGAATAAATGAATTTATAGTATTTTTTTTTTCTAATTAGACCTTTACTCTAAAGATTTTATTTTGAAACTCCTTAATTTCTAATAGTTACAACTTGTCTCTTTATGTGTCATAACTTTTCTAGCTTCATTTTTTACTTTAATGACATCTGCGCACTCTCCATAAAATTATTTTATTCTTATTCTTTCACCTACTTTCTTCTCAGCAGTTTCTGTGTTTTAACTCTGTTCCAATATTCATTGATGTCAATTTTTTCTTTTACATCGCTGCCTTGTTCAAATTTCCTTTGCGTTTCATTCTGATACTCTTCCTTATGTGGTGATTACTTATGATTTTCTCAATATTCCATTGTCTTTTTTTGGTGAAACGGTTAACAAATGTTAATTTGATTCTTAGCATTTGTTATTCGTTCCTGTATTTTAACTTTAGCCTAAGTCACAATTAGTCCCTCTGAAAGCTTTTACATCGATTATTGATAATGAATACCTAATCATTATCGAAATATGATGATTTGTTTCATATCTACCAAGTATACGCTTTGTTCCAAAATGTATATTTTCATGTGGGTACATCATACTTTTAATATTCATTTCATTTTTAGCAGCGAACAGCCCTTGCATGTTACTTACCATTTTTGCTTTCTTTAAATAGCATTCTTTTCTAGTTTTGGTGCTAAAATTACGCATGATTATCTTCATATCGTGTTTTGGTGCTTCAATAAGTGTATTTCCTTATTTTCCATAAAAATCTTTCTTCTCATTTTCGTCTTTGTCTTCAGTTGGTGCAAGTGCAAATATATTAATAATGTTTGTAAACTTTCCTTTTAATCGCAGCTTACACATTTTTTCATCTATAACTGCATATTTGATTTAAACTCTTTCTCATCTTCTTTGATATCCTAAATCATGTCCCAAATTGTGCGGGGTTTTCTTCTGCACGACTATAAATCAAAGTATAATCAGGCTTATCAGTTCTACCTTGCCTATTCCGTCTAATTTCCTGCAGATTAATTATCTCTATACTATATTTCAATATGTCATCTGCCATCCAGGTTTTTTCTTAGTTCTCACATTCCATGTTGCCATATCTCAATCTCTTTTCCTTTTTTCCCGTTCCATATCAATTTCCAGGAGACAGCCCATTTAACTCCATTTTGAGATTTCTCAAGAGTGCATTTTTTATGAAATGGGGTTGTTAACCCCAAGTCCAATCCCCATCCTAAGAAACCAGGATGTTTCTCTTGGTATAATGTATTCGCTTCGACTTGTCACTTAGAAAACCTTACCAATAACCTAATTCTTTGCAGTAACTAAGTAACAGCATAACACGAAGTATCTGTTCAGTAAAAAATAACTCTGACATTTTGAAATGCTCCAGAAAACTGACTTTTACTTTTTTACAAATAGGGTTCAAACATGTGGATTATCAAAGAAAAAAAATCCCAATAAGGAAAACTATTTAAGAAAAAATTACAATTGAGTTTCTCAACTTTATGTTGTAACAAAACAGGTTTACTTTATTTTTAAGCCTTAAGTAACATTTTTGTTGCGAGTTATTTCTCTTCAGATACTGCTATTTTCATTTTTTTAAATTTTATTTTAAAACAAACATTTCATTGCTTGAATATTTGACAAACTAAGTCTGCTTTCCTTTACATTATGAATAATATAACAAATATAATGAAACTGTCAAAATTTGTTTACAAGTTCATTTCATGCAAAAACTATAACAAGCAGTTATTTTTTGTGCACAAAAAATTTTTGATTTCTTGTGATTCTCTGTTTTTAAAATGTTTTCTTGTTAATAAATTTTTATATTCTAGAAAAGCATATAGTTTATTACAATATATTTTTAGATACAGGGTAATCCGTAACGACCGCATTTAATACATATTTTAAGAGTCTTCATGAAAGTAAAGATAATAAAGCATGTACAAAGCATTGTTTTAAAGTTGCTTCGTGATTTCCCAAAACCCAAGTTTTAGATCCATATGGTATTTTTGGCCTTATTATTGTTGTATATAGTTGCATTTTAAATTTTCTTGAAATTAATTTACTTAATCAATCATGGTATTTGTTTATAGTATAGAATAAATCAATTTATAGTATTTGTTTTTCTAATCAGACCTTTACTCTCAAGATCCCTTGCCAAATTATTAGACGCGCTGTTGTTTTTTAATATATACATGTTTTGCACGAGGTTAAATGCAGTACTTTTATATTTAAATAAACATGTCATACACGTAATGGGTTTTCATTCAGGAGTTTTTTTATATACTTCCTATTTGAATTCATTTTTAATGTATTGCGTTACAATATAAACCAATTGATACACGAACGAAAACAAGTGCAAACCGGTTTCAGTTGCGGACGTGTCTCTGTGACCTTATGCACTGTGTTATGTTTATATAATCAATTGAAACATTTTCATCGTGAGTAAAAAAAAGCGATCTTTCACCACGTAAGAAAGCTCAAGTAAAGGCCCTCGTGAATGTTAATATATTTTCAAACTGTCAAATGTAACGAAGATTGAAGGTTTCTGAACTTAGTATACGACGCAGAAAGAAGAAAATTGAGTCAGGGTACGAATTGAACCCGTAACGAAAGAAAAAATGCGGCAGAATCCTATAGTGCGTCTAATAATTTGGCCAGTGTACTTTGAATAACAAAATTTAATAAAAAGAGAATCAAAATCGGTTGAATAACAAATAAGGAAGACGAACATGTAAAATACAAAAACTTGTTTGATTGCAGATCAAACCTAGAATATATTTTATATAGTTTTTCAACTCTTCTCTTACTTATACCGCAATCAAACACGTCTTTATGTTTTGAACAATCACCTTTCTCAACTTTGTCTCACTTAAATATTAATTTACAAGCTTTAATAGGTATGTTCTTTTCGGTTCATTTGTGATTAGGATTATAAAATGCATATTAAAAGTGGTCATTGTGGAGTACTCTGNTTCTCTACAATTTTTTTACATAATTTTCAATTAGTAACAAATATGTTGACACTGTCATTTGACTAAAATTACGAATTTTGAAATTAATATGATTTTTTAAAAGGCAAGCGAAGCTCAAGTGCTCCTTCACTGGTTAGTTTACCCTATTCCGAATAATTTCCTGCAGATCAATTTCTTCTATAGTATATTTCAATATGTCATCTGCCATCCAGGTTTTTTCATAGTTCTCACATTCCTTGTTGCCATATCTCAATCTCTTTTCCTTTTTTTTCCGTTCCATATCAATTTCCAGGAAACAGCCCATTTAACTTCATTTTGTGATTTCTCAACAGTGCATTTTTTTATGAAATGGGGTTGTTAACCCCAAGTCTAATCCCCCATCCTAAAAAAACCATGTTTCTCTTGGTACAATGTCTTCCCTCCGACTTGTCACTTAGAAAACCTTACCAATAACCTAGTTCTTTGCAATAACTAAGTAACAGCGTAAGACGAAGTATCTGCTTAGTAAAAAATAACTCTGACATTTTGAAATGCTCCAAAAAACAGAATTTAACTTTTTACGAATAGGGTTCAAACATGTGGATTATCAAAGAAAAAAAATCCCAATAACGAAAACTATTTAAGAAAAAATTACAATTGAGTATCTCAACTTTATGTTGTGACAAAATATGTCTACTGTATTTTTAAGCCTTAAGTAAATTTTTTGTAACAAGTTATTTCTCTTCAGATACTGTTATTTTAATTTTTTTTAAATTTTATTTTAAAACAAACCACCCATTTCATTGCTTGAATATTTGATAAACTAAGTATGTTTTCTATTACATTATATGTAATATAACAAATATAATGAACTGTCAAAATTTGTATACAAGTCCATTTCATGCAAAAACTATAACAAACAGTTATTTTTTGTGCACAAAATATTTCTTGATTTCTTATGATTCTTTGTTTTTAAAATGTTTCCTTGTTAATAAATTTTTATATTCTAGAAAAGCATATAGTTTATTACTATATATTTTTGGATACAGGGTAATCTGCAACGACCGCACTTGGTTATATGCAATACTTTTATATTTAAATATACATGTGATACATGTAATGGGTTTTTATTCAGGAGTTTTTTTATATACTTCCTATTTGAATTTATTTTTAATGTATTGCGTTACAATATAAACCAATTGATACACGAACGTAAACAAGTGCAAACCGGTTTCAGCTGCGGACGTGTTTCTGTGACCTTATGCACTGTGCTTATATAATCAATTGAAACACTTTCAGCGTGAGTAAAAAAGGCGATCTTTCACCACGTAAAAAAGATCAAGTAAAGGCCCTCGTGAATGTTAATATATTTTCAAACTATGAAATATAACGAAGATTGAAGGTTTCTGAAGCTAGTATACGACGCATAAAGAAGAAAATTGAGTCAGGGTACGAATTGAGCCCGTAACGAAAGAAAAAATGCGGCAGAATCTTATAGTACGTCTAATAATTTGGCCAGTGTACTTTGAATAACAAATTTAATATTTAATAAAAAGAGAATCAAAATCGGTTGAATAGCAAATAAGGAGGACGAACATGCAAAATACAAAAACTTGTTTGATTGCAGATCAAACCTCTTCTCCTACTTATACTGCAATCAAACATGTCTTTATGTTTTGAGCAATCCCCTTCCTCAACTTTGCCTCACTTAAATATTAATTTACAAGCTCTAATAGGTATGTTCTTTTCTGCTCATTTGAGATTAGGATTATGAAATGCATATTAAAAGTGGTCATTGTGGAGTACTCTGTTATTATAATAAGAAAACTTTATTATATTTCAGTTATTCTAGTTTTTGAAAGAATTTCACTTCTTTCAAGAGATTTGCAAACTTTCAGAATTTGCTGTAGAATCTAAAATACATCAATCAAATAGTTAAAAAAATCAGCTAATTAAATGTTACGTAAATAAGGAGGAAAATTTTGGAATTGTGTTCGTTTGCTTAGAATTATACTTAAAACCATATAATGTATCAAATACATTTAAAAAAAATTATAATTTTAAAAAATAAGAACTTTAAGGTTTGCATACTTTAAGATTTGCAGTTGCAAAGCAGGAACACTAATTTTTCGCTTATTTATTGTAACGAAAATATTTACCTAGATTGCGATAAATATTTAACACCAACCATTTATATTCTTTTTAACATTTAAAAATCTTTGAAAAGTTATATACTAATCTTAACATCACTTTTTAATAACATAAAAAATTTCTAAGTTAATAATTAATGAAGCGTCCCTAGTACAAACTTATATTTTGACAATTGTAAATTTATCGTGTAATGAGTTTGCATTCTGCTTAATTAACTCAATTTCAAACTTGCTTAATTAAATAGTTAGTTTTTTTCTAAAGCTTAATGTTGAGATATAATGAATTTTAAAGGAATGAAAAAAAGTTATTTTAAATTTTTTTAAACGGCAATCTACTTCAGTTTCCCTATGAACAGTGCAAGCAAAATATGGAAATTATTTAGATCACTCTTCAAACTCCAGAACATATTTTTTAAATTTGCTTCTTATTATTTAAATTATTATTTACTGTCATTAACTTTCAAATATTTAATTTATTTGGCATGCTCTAATAATAAGTAAAAAATAACAATGTAAGCAATATTTTTTAAATCTTTATTTACGCTCTTTTAAATTGCTAACGCCTTGTAGTATAAAAATGTTCCGATGATACAAAATAAAAGCAAGAAATCTATCTTTATTTACGAATATTTTAAAGAGTACTACTCAGTCTCGACAGTTTCTTACAAAATTTTTAATTTATCGTATTTTAATAGATACTAAATTTTGAATTTACTTCATGTGTCATATAGTAGATGAAACTTCAGAATCGGCAAGATTTTTGAAATAATTTTGCTCAAAATCTTTTAAATTGCTAGCAGTTTCGAATAAGAATTTTACAGTGAAACAGTAGAGGCTAAAATAATTGTGTTTCAGCCTTGAATGTTTTAGGCAATGAGGTTTTATATTTCCATGTCTCTAAGAGTGCATATTCATACCTATTTTCAACGGCTTTTTTACATAAATTTTTCGATTTAAGTAAATCTACGCTAACAAAATAGAAATTGCGTAGAGAATATTATAACTTGATATTTCTTTTCAATTTTCGTTTTTAATTATCAGTTCTGTTATTCACTATCTAAATCTCACCTATTATAACATATATCTTAAACTAACATGTATTGCATATAAATTTAACAAATAAAGCAGAAAAATCTACAAATCAAAATTTTCATGGTAGTTGTTATAAACTAAATCTTTCATGATCAATTGAGGTGGCCAAACTTTTTGCAAAGGGTGCTACTCTATCTAAAAATAATATCGAATTTTTTTCATGAAGTCTGAGTAGTAAAGATTTAAAAAATATTGAAGCAAATAAAATTAACTAAGGTTTGAGTGTTGATGTTTTTTAAACTGCAGTAATTTAGATTAGACATAAAATAAAATTAAATACCTTGAAACACTTAATTCTAAATAATTATTAAACAGTTAGTAAATAATTAATGTAGCTTTTGAATAAGCAATGCTTCTTTCTACCTCTGTTGTATTATAAAAGTTGTGAAGTATAAGTTGGGATTTTAAGAATTTTGAGTAAGTTCCCAAACGAGAAACGTAATTTGTTAAATTTTTCAATGACTCTCTGAATGTGACTCCGCCATGTTCATTCTGTGGCACATGTGACACGGACTGGACGCTTTCTGTAGATAATTTATGATACCATCACAATATTCATAATGACATAAGATATTCATTATGATATAGAATTTTGTTTTCAGCATTCAGGAATGGTAAGTATCATCGAACCTGTGTTAAGAACCATACAATGGAGAGATACTTCATTGAAATCCAACTGTATATAACATTTATATATTGTAAACTAACCTTTATTCATTGTTTAACGCTAAAGCCCACTAGGTATGCTGCTGGCTCTGTTACCAAGGTAAAATTTATTTTCGTGTGCTCAGGTATTTACTACAGTCTTTGCATTTAGTGTCAATATCATCATGCAATTAGCATTTTTATTTTACATAGTTTCTTTTAAAATAACGCTTATTTATCTCAGTGTAATTATTTCCAAGCTTATACTTTGCCAGTAATTGAAAACACCCTTCCCCCAAAAATTTTTATATGATGCAAATTTAAAATAAAGTAGAAGCTTATGAAGAAAACTCAATGCATACTCCAGAAATTTCTCTAAGGTACCCTTTAGAGCTTTAAGACATAGCATGACATTTTCCTTCATGTAGCTGAGTATATGCAAAAAGTTTCGTAATTTTTTCAACTTTTTGTTTAATTATTATACATAATGCAAAATTATGTAATTATAATTATTGTTTGAATTTTGTATGAGATAGCTACGAAAAGTAAAAATTTGAAAAGTNATAATTTATGATACCATCACAATATTCATAATGACATAAGATATTCATTATGATATAGAATTTTGTTTTCAGCATTCAGGAATGGTAAGTATCATCGAACCTGTGTTAAGAACCATACAATGGAGAGATACTTCATTGAAATCCAACTGTATATAACATTTATATATTGTAAACTAACCTTTATTCATTGTTTAACGCTAAAGCCCACTAGGTATGCTGCTGGCTCTGTTACCAAGGTAAAATTTATTTTCGTGTGCTCAGGTATTTACTACAGTCTTTGCATTTAGTGTCAATATCATCATGCAATTAGCATTTTTATTTTACATAGTTTCTTTTATAATAACGCTTATTTATCTCAGTGTAATTATTTCCAAGCTTATATTTTGCCAGTAATTGAAAACACCCTTCCCCCAAAAATTTTTATCTGATGCAAATTTAAAATAAAGTAGAAGCTTATGAAGAAAACACAATGCATACTCCAGAAATTTCTCTAAGGTACCTTTTAGAGCTTTGAGACATAGCATAACATTTTCCTCCATGTAGCTGAGTATATGCAAAAATTATCGTAATTTCTTAACTTTTAGTTTAATTATTATACATAATGCAAAATTATATGATTATAATTATTGCTTGAATTTTGTATGAGATAGCTACGAAAATTAAAAATTTCAAAATTAAAAAATCTTTTTCTTTCTTTTATAAAAAGTACTAAAAAGTGATTAGCAATTCAGGTTAAAATATTCATTATAAGATAAACAAATTTGCCTATTTTGAGAAAAAACTTCAGAGAAATGAAATGTTTGAACTATTAACTTAAAATGTGTATGGAATGATTTTACTATAAATATAATTATAATTGTAAAATGTTTTTAAATGTTGTCCATTTCAGTTTCATTTATCATTTTGTGCATTTTTAAATAGTGACGATAAGAAAAGCATATTTAAAGCAAAACTTAATTAAAATGTTTTAACATTATTACCATGTACAGAATTTTATTTTCGTTAATCATTAATTTTTATTATTATTTTTATTATTATATTTTCATTATTATATTTTTTAAGTTAAGTGCAAATTATTATTTTCTACCAAGCCTTCAAGATTAAAAATGTTATGCCAATTAATAGAAAATTAATGTAAGTGATAAAAATTCAAAATTGAGATTTTTGTGTGTATGACATTTCTTATATAATGCGATACTTATTGCGAAAAAAAATTTTCAAAAGGTATATTCTAATCTGTTTCAGTCAGAAATTCTTAGCATTAGTAATATAAGGAAAATAGTGGTCAAGCCACTCGTAAAGCACTTACACTTTTTTTTTAATTCACGAAAGTATTTGTTAGATTTAAATACCGTTTCTTATAAGTTTATTTGTTAGATTAAACTGAATAATCTAACAAATAAGTATACGTCTAATATAACAAATGCACAATTCATTTAAGTATATTATTTTCACTTGCCACTAATGAATTTTTCTTTCACTATCTTGAAAGTAAGTATCTATGTAAGATGTATTTGTTGAATGTATTAGTATATTATGTTTTGACATTTTATGCCAAGAACACAATGAGGATGACTTTAAAAATCGTTTATTTTTTAGTTCAGAAATGCACTCTATTTTGCACTCTAGGTGTCGCATATGTGAAGCAAATTTTTATCTGTAACGCTTTGTATATGATTGAAAACTAGTATTTCAATGCTGCGTGTACGATAAACCTACTAAAAATGGAATGGCATTTATTGTGAAGGCCAAGTTCCTCATTGTATTGTTGCAACCCTCCTATAATAGTAACGAAATTACTTTTGAAAATGAAAAAAAACATGTTTCATTTATTTACTTTCTTTGGAATTATTTGTCACTGCCATAACACTGGCAGTTTTTACGATTTCTAAGTCTTTCTGTGAGGAAAATGAAATTCTAATTACATTAATTACTTTCTCACACACCAAATTATTATTTTAGATAGTGGGAGATTACATTAAAGAATAATAGTTTCAGATCTCATTAAAGTTACTAAAGCCAGTGTGAATAATAGAGAAATCAAAATAGTAAAAAAACTATTTAATTTATATTTATTTCACAATGGGTAACATTCGAAATTTTGATCAAAAGGCAACTCGCAGCCTGTTATTCAATATATAAATTCAATCTAATTCACAAGAAAAATATGTATTTTTATTATTATTTTGAAAAATTATTTATGTAACAATTGTTTGCTTTAAGTTATTTGCTATTTGACTTATTACCGTATGAAAAAAAAATTTCTGTTTTATTCTTAGACTTATTAAGGAAATTCTTTCTTATACTAATATTGATTTCAGGGATCGAATAATTGACATGTATGGAATAGTTACAACTTTTGTTGCTACTCGAAGTGGACTTTTACGGTATGATGATCATAGATCAGAAGAAGAAAAAGGAAATAGCACTGAAAGGTAAAGTAAAAAATAATAAACTCGCTAATTTAGTTCATAGTTAAAATTTGTTTTTTAATCAATTTTGAATAATTATTTTTTAAAGACCTTTCTATGAAACTCACACAAGGGCTACGGATGAACTCTTTTACAGAAGGGCTGTGGATTATTACCACATAAACAGTACAGCTTTTGTGTTTGCAGTTCCATTTGATGCAGGTATTTAAATATCTATTCAGCTTCAAAAAGTATTTTATTTCTTTCGAAATTTAAAATTAATTGAAGTTATTTTAAAGGATAGAACGATTATGTATGTTAATCTAAAATATAATAAATACTTTACAAGTACGAGGTATATTTACTCGTACTTTTATTTCATAAGTTCATCTTAATTATAGTTTCATTCTTAATATCATCATATATAATTTCATCATGCTTATAATTTCATCTTATTTAATATGCATATTATTTACATGTATATTAAAATTAAGACGATATGATAAATGACACAAGAAGCATGATAATTTTATTAATAAAAAAAGCAATTCTATAGTTAAAAAAGTAGTTCTTTTTAAAAAAAATCTTTCTTAATTCCATTTTTGTAATAATTTTTTGCCTTCTAATTATAAAATTCAAAACCTTTATAGTTATAACTTCGTGTGCTTCAAAAAGTATTTAGGTTAATACACTTACTTAGAAAAAACTACTTAAAAATTTTCATTTTAATTGAAGAATAACTTTTTCTTTGCAGTAAAATTATTTCCTCGTGTATCGTGAGTCTGCAAATAATTGTAAGATTCAGAACAATGAAAATGAATTACCCATTTTAGATGTAATAGATGAATATTTCTCAATAATCTGTATACTATTATATATTTAACACGTACGTTGTGGGATTACGTGATATCACGTGATTCGTATTATCCTAATATCGGCCGACCATTTTTTCAGAAAATATATTTTCTTATGACAATAACTTGCTTTTTTATTAAAATATACTTATTGTAAAATTTAAGGACTAAAATGGTTGCTAAAATAAGAAACTTTAATTTTTTCTTTATAGATAACAACTTTGTAATGATAGATATGCTATAACCACCTGCACTCAGCTGGCAGTTATACATCTTATATTTCTGTAACTAAAGTGAAACAAACACGTTTTTATCTACGATTTACTGAAGTCTCACAAGACATTTAGATCATTTTAATGATCTAAATGTCTTCTGAGATTCCATGATGATCAGACCGTTATGTTGATAGTTTTAAAAATCCTGCTTCAAAATTATGTAAATAGGGAAACAAGAAATAACTTGACCATATATGATACGAAATTACAATATTTATTTAGATATCACAACTAAAATTTCAAATAAACATTTAAACATTACTTTCTGCACCACATTTATGAACTTTCATAGTGAATCACAGATGGTCTTTTTGCAGAGTTGCAAGCATGATGCTAAATTTTCAACTGTGAGTTGTAACTCACTTAATGATATTTAATTCCATTTCTTGAATTAAGAATTTTAAGGGTTACTATTATAAATTTTATGAAGTTAAACAATATGTACCAAGCGAAATTTACCTTCAATATAGTTCATCTAGCACTAAAGTTGTCAATTTGTGTTCAAGTTGTACCAAACATTCATTGAATACAACTCTGTTGCATAAAGTGGCCTTAAAAATTTAATAATGTGCTACATTAGCTCTGTGTGATTAAGCAGAATCCTGCTAATGTTCGGTTTTCAAATGACTTTTGAGGCCTTAAAAGCGTAGCATCTTTAATAAAATCATGATACATTTTTTAATTTTAAAATTTGTCAAAGTTGTTTATAGTTCCCTGTATCAATGGCCCACGGAGTGAAAATACTACAAAATTAGAGTGAAAAGAAATCTGCATCCTCTTTATTAGTCTTTTTTAAATCTGCTTGGACAAATTTCATTAAAACTAGGAAATATTAATGTGCCATGAACTTAGAATTTTCTGTCAGAAAAATACCTCTGATGGATCCTAGTATTGATTTTGTAATAACAGTTGAATTTAATGGAATTTAAGAAAATTTTTATTGCATTTGTTTAAAAATAGGTACTCGAAATACAAGTTTGGTAACAGCGAGCCAGGCCATATTCGTTGGGAAAGGCAAGAAGCGAGCTCCAGCAGCTGTGGTTGGAGTTCAATTGAAGCACGCGGCGTTTGTTGAGCGATTCTTCAACGTAACAGGAACGGTAGGGAATACGGTAGAGGAAATGTTTATTTCTTTTATCCCACATAAACATTTCCATTATATTAAGCTATTTTTGTTATCTAAATTTTATGTATTTTAAACATGTGTTTTATGTTAACTTTTTAGAAACCACCCAATTTGAAGTCACAGGTATTATTAGACATATCAAGTATTGAAAGCAATTATTATTCTGCCCCTATTTCCGCAAAAAAAAATTCAAACTACTTTAAAATAGATATCATTCTAATTTTTTTCTTCTTTTTTAGTTTTTAAAATGGTAATTTTCATATGGCTAAGAAATATAAACCGGGTGTTTCATAATAGATGATCCTTCAACGCTAACACTTTAAAACCCAGCCTTAGAAAGCAAATTTAAAAAATGAATGTTATTTTTAATATTTTTATTTATGAAATAGCATTTTAATTTATGGAATAAAATGTAATACAACGAAGCCTCCGATAGTAGATGAAAAAAAATAACATAAACGCAAAACTCATAGAACGCATAGAAGCAAAAACTATTCCCTCGATGATCAGTTACATTATATAACTTTAATAAATGCTACTTGTTTCCAATGCAGTATCTAATATTAAATCATTCAACTAATTTTTATTATTATATTAAATCAAAAAAATTTTTATAACTTTATATTGCATTATAAACGTAAATAATATTTAAAAATTTTCTTCGCCTATAGGTTTTTTTTAAGTAGATTTTTCTGAAACTAATATTACATAGCTGATTTTCATATTAAAAAAAGTAAACACAATATACATCAAGCATTATGTTTAATTTTAAAACGAAAATTGCACTAATAAATGAAGCAAAAATTAGACTTAAGAGACTCTTCAGTTGAAAAATAGATTTTTTTTTCGGAAACTTCACAAAATAAATTAAGGAATGGTTTAAATATCAAATTAATTTTCTTATGTAGCAAATTTTTTTCGTGTCCTTTTTTTAAATTTGATTTTGAACATAAAAGGATATTTTTAAATATCTTCTAATTCATAATCATTTCGTTATTTTAGTGTATGACAGCATGCAAATACAAGTGTGCAGACAAAGTAAGTATATAATAATTTATAGTTTTCGGTAAAATCTTTTATTTCCCAATTTTAATTATTAACTATTTGTTTTAATCAAACATTAATTTAAATCATTTCACACTTTTAATTATGATCTATAACAAACAATTACAAAGGAAACAAATAATCTCGGTTATTTCGTGAAATTTGAGTGAGGGAATTGAGAAAGTGACTTTTGACACCATTTTAATAAAAATAAAAATAATTTATTTTTTCATATTTAAGTTTTATTTGAAGATTAACGTTTAATAACAATAAATATTTTGCATTTAAGTTATGTTTGTTATTAGTTTGTTTAAATCCTATTATTTGCCAGATTATTAAAATTTTAAAACGGATTGATTATTAATGATAAGTGTGTTTCTAACAGTAATTTCTTTCAAATTTAAGTACAAAAATGAAATACTTGTTCAATTTTTAAAATTTTCTACTGTTTCGCTTTTTATGGTTTACAATTAGTGACATTCAAACTAGTTTATAATACATATTTCAATATAATTAAAACTTATATAAATTTGCATTTCATGTTGTTTTTTTTTGTTTTTTTTTAGCAAATGGATTGCTTTTTACTAGACAACAATGGATTTGTTGTTGTATCAGAAGTTCATGAACATGTGAGTATTTTTTTAGAAAGCCAATTTGTTGCTTAATCTAAACGATATATTTCTAAATTTCTTCAAAATATAATGTGAATGGAATAATAGTATAATGTGCATTTCTAAAAATAATTCAAAGCAAAATGTTTCATTTTTATGAATTTCCACTAAGAAAAGGAAGAAAAATAAAATAAGATTTTTGAAAAAATGAGTTTTCTCAAAACACATTGAAGCGTTGCTCTTGGGTATCTCATTTATCGCAGTTAAATGAATTTGCCTTTTTTTACAATATTTCGCACAACCTGTTTAATATTTTTTACATAACTCTGGTTAAATATTTTTCAAACTTGATTAACATGTTTCAATATTCACTTAATGTAATTACTTGCGTGTAATTACTGCAGACATGTGTAATGAATGAATAAGCAAATGAATGAATGAATTGCAATGCTTTGAATAAGCAAAGATGCAAATCCTGTTGACTGTTCCTATACTAAGGGTAGAAAATGAGGAAAAAGTCATAAACTGCAAAACCATTTAACTATTATTTCAGAAAAATTACATATTAAGCTAACAAAAATTGAATAAAGAATCGATTGTAATATATTTTGCGAATTTTTTCTCCTAGATTTCAGATAGCAGGCTTTGCATCTGGGTTACTTAAATGATTATAAAGTATCTGCAATTTTAAGAAAATTTACACACATTGCATTATTCACTGAAATATTATAGGTGCCTTATAAATTTTCTCTTTTTTATTATTATTATTCAATAAACTTGAAAAAATTAATAAGTTGAAATGTTGTGGGATTCTAAAAGATTGTTTCATTATACATCATTTGATGTACGAAAATAAAAAATAATTCGTATAGAAGGAAGGTATTTAAATAATTAGATGTGGTTTAAAACTTTACATTTTTATCAAAACAAGTTGGTGCAAGAAAAATTTAGTATTTTTTATTTGGTACTTCAGTTCATATACTATTAGTTCAGTTTATAAGAAATATGCATGTTGAACTTCTTCTCACCTTCTTTGATTAGCTAATTGAAAGGTAAGATTTATTCTATTTTAAACTCACAGTCTAAATTGTCGATTTTGCAGAAGAAAGATTTATAAAGGTAAGCCTAGCTGATTATTAAAAGAACGCGTTTTGCTTTTCTAATGCAATGCTGAATCTATTCTACAATTTTATGCATGGTTAAAGTATTAAATTGTGATTTTTTTTTTAATCTGCAGTTTATAAGTTACTTTTAAACAAATTGAAACTTGTCTATAAAAGTGTTTGATCAATAACATTTGTTATGAATTGTTGCAGTTTACAAAATAACAAACATTGAATGAATGAGAAAGGAAAATTAAATTATTTGATTCAGTGCATTATGTGGAAAAATACAATGCAAAAAATTATAACTTTATTCAGATATTAATTGTTGGGGTAAATTTATTACGAATACTTTCTAATAAGTAAGGGGTTTGATTTGAAAGTTAGCTGAAGTAAATAATAATAATTATTGTTGAATGTGTTGTACAGTAAATGTTTTCATTTTGATAGCCATTTATTTTTATAGCCATTATTATTTTTATTATTGCAATTATTATTTTTATAGCCATTACAGCTAAAACCGTAAAAATACTTTGTTTAATAAACTTAATATCTCCTATTTAAAAGATTAGATTTCCATACTTATACGCTCTTTGGAAAATATGATTGTAACTGTAAAAAATCACAAATTTCTAGCTATTTTTTTTAAAGATAAACATCTTACTTGTAAAGGTGATGGGTAGCTTTTCAATAAGTCTTCACAGCATTTTCCTTTAATCAGAACTCTTTTCAATTCATAAAACAATTATTTTTATTTTTAAATATATTAAAATTAAATTTAAAAAATATAAATTTAAATATAAAATTTACAAACATATATAAATGTTCTAATTTAAGAAAAAAATTTAATTATTATAATTACAATAAATAAATTATACTCCAGTGTCCTTTTTTTCTTTTAAAATGTAAGCAAATAATAAGTTACTTATGAAGTAATCTGATTTTTCGTCAGCTCAAATATGTTTTCATATGAATAAGCTCTACAAAAATGAGCTTTCAAGCAACTGTTTAGTGCGCTTTATTTGTTATGAAAATAATTATAAGTAATGTTAAGTAATTGTTATTTTTTAAATAATATTTGAAAGTATAAATATAGATTATTAAATCCAGTTATTTCTACCTTATTTTAAATGAAAGTTATTTTAAGTTTGAACATCGGATCATTAGAATGCTAGATTAATACATTTCAATACTAACAAATTGTTTATAGTTTGTTTCATAAGCTGAATGAATTTCATTTTGTTTTAAAAGAAAATGATAAGAATAAAAATTGTTAGAAGAATGATGCATGTTTAATAATTCGAACTAGTTCTTAAAAAAAAGACTTTTTTAATAAATCTGAAGTTTCAAACTGGATATTTCCCTAAAGTTATTGTTAAAATAGTAAATTACAGAGTCGCTGAAGAGGATACTTATGAAAACAAGAGTGAAAAATGTTATCCTTTAAAATAATTATAAATTTTCATGATTTATATTTAGGTATGATTTCATGATCATTTAGTTACCATTTAGCTAAATGGCCTTGTGGCTCCATCTCTTACTCATAATGTCATTTAAAAATCAATTCAAAAATAATAAAAAGCTTACAACACTTCCTCGTGCATGTAAAAAAGCGATTGTTTCATTAATTTAGCAATTAGAATTATTATCTCAGATATAATCAATATAAGTCTGTTTTATTCCAAGTATCAGACAAAGAAAAAAATTCAATTAATTATAATTATTTTGATGTTAATTTGTTTACTATTTTGACTTATCGAATCATCATACATTCAGGCAAAAATATTAGATTTTAAGTAATAAAGAATATTATAAATGAGTTTCTGTGTTAATTTATTTTCTTTTAATATATATTTTATGTTATTTCGTTATCTTCTCTCTCCTTTTTTGCGTTAAAATATTTATTTTCAGAGAAATGATGTCTTGAGGAGCCAGGAAATATCTTGACACGAATTAAAATGCTTAAAAACAATGCCATATTAAAGGTTTTGACATAATTAAAAGTGCAGTTTTGAATAATTATATTGTCATATTATTTAGTTGAAAATCAATTAAAAAATTTTCGTTCGTAAAATTCAAAGCTTCATTATCTCCGTTATTTGAATTCGATCTTTTAATGTTTCGGTTATTTTTTGTTGGAAATTTCTTTTTAAAAGTTGGTTTATTTATTATTTAAACAATGTATTGTATTCCATACCCCCATACTTTCTTTGTTAATTAATAGATTAGAATTGAGGTGATGTCTATGGTTTTATTGGGTTTAAAGATGCAAATAATTTATTTATAAATGCTTCTTCAAACGTCTTTCTGCGAAATTAAATAAATATTATAACTTATTATCATTACAAGTATAAAAATTATAAATTTTTAACTTTTATATAGATATTATAAGTAAAGTAATACAAATTATACGGTAGTAGCATAAAAATTTGTAAAAGGGTTTTGGCGAGCTTTATAACAGTAAGCCACACTTTATTCAAGAGAACATTTCAGGGGGAAAACAGCGCGATTTTCATGTGAATAGTAAGATGAGTTCTGATTATGTATAATGCCAGGCTAACTGGTGTAAAAGAACTAGCAATTTTTGAAGAACCTTAGAAAGCCTTATTTGAAGAACCTTATTTGAAACGAATACTTAGGAGGAATTTGATGTAAAACATTTACCATTGGAAAAGTGTAGCTTATCACTTCATTTTCTTAAGCTCTACAAACATAAAATATTGCAAAAGCTTAAATCAATATGCAGGAAATTGTGAATTGAAGTGTTTTTTTGTGATTTTAAATTTTAGAGACTTTGGTCTCCAGCCTACTAAGTAAGACCTTAAGCAGAAATATTCTGACAACTGATGAATGGAACGTACATTGTTATCTGTGGCTTCTTATATAATAAAAAAACTATGAAATAAATTGATTCTGAGAAGAAAAAAAAGTTATATCTAAATACAGGCATTCTCACCCAATCTAAATTGGCATTCTCATCCAATGAATAGCAACTTTCAGACTCGCTACTATATTACTATTTTAATATATTTATGTATTTAAAAGCTTAGATATGCCAAATTATTTTTTACAGAGTTCCTTGTGAAGATAGTAAAAATTGTAGCAAAAAAAAACAAATATCTAAGAATACCATTATGTGAAACGAACTTTGATTTGAAAAAAAAATTATAGTTGAGATTGTTCTAAGAAATTTGTTTTTGGATTTCTGGAGCTTCTGCAGTTTATATCAAAAGTAGAAACGAAAAATCTGTAATTTGTGAATTTTCTATTTGCCCGTGTTGATTTTAATTTTTTAACAACAATAGAAACAGCAAGTTACAATTGACAAGTCAGAAGTCTTTAGGAGAGCGTTTCTTCGCTTTTGATTTGACTCTTCAGCCCCAAGATGAACCGAATTATTTAGACTTTTCAAAATTTCAACGGGAATTACTTCCTGCCATTCTTTTAAGAAGCATATTTTAAATGCTCCATTAAGTAATGAAGTCTATGTGTCACTGTGTTTAGTTCTAAGCTTAACGAAGTAACAATGGTGACATCGGAAATTTGTCTCCATTTGTTCTGAGGGGAAAAAATCATTATTTCTATTTATAATTGGACAAGCCAAGCTCGCAAGCCATCGCCTTTTGCGAATTAAGACGGGAAAGTTCGCCTTTCGTTTAACAACAGAGCACCGCTAGGGTGAAAGTACGTCTTAGCTTGGAACCCCACGAATAGATGACATCACATTCATTCGTGAGGCCTTTTTTCAATAGACAGGGATAGTGATGACGTAGATCGTGACGTTGACCATCACTCCCCCTCCCCTCTCAGCGTTTCAAACGTTGTCTTGAACTTAATCATTAATATGGCGTATCCCATTAAGCGGAAAGTGATATATATTTTTCGTCAAATTTTTGTTACTAAATAGTTGATTTAACTACGTTACGAATCTGGTTTGGATAGAGAATAATCTATTTGTTGCAATAGCATCATTGATTTTTAGTTTAAGGACAATTAAAGTCAGAAAAAAATTAAGGAGTGGTTATTAGATTCGGTTTCGAAAGATTGTTTCGACTTTTTACAGAATCACGATTTTTTATAAATTACCATTCGATTGAATAAGATTTGGTTAAAAAATAGATGTGGTGAAAAGTTAGCATTGTTCCCAATGTTGTTTTATCGTGAATTAAAATATTTATTTTGTTTATTTTGGAATTTACTTAACTTTTGAGAAATTTTCTACCTATCTGAAATAAAAACATTTTTTTAGAACCCTAACAATGTACCGAGTAGTCTGAACGCATTTGAAATAAGGCTTGCGTTGACTGAAGTATTTCTTTAATCTATATACGAGTCGAGTTTGTTTTAAACGAGCACAAACGTTTTTAAAACATTAATTCATTTTTTTCACAAAAAACTTTGTTTGCAAGGTTAAAAATGAAACATTGTACTTACTAATATTTTATTATTATAATTATTATGCATTAAAAAATATTATATTAATCTTCTTTTCTTCTCATGGAAAATTTTATACCTATTTAGTGAAAAATAATTTTGTTTGTTTAAAAAGACATTACACATTAAGCTTATACATTATCTGAATATCTCAATCCTTCTCTGAAATTCTAATTCTGCAACATTAGAAATTTTCGAAATAAGACTGAGATTATCTTTACCTATGAACTATCTAGGATGAAGACAATGAAAATTAAAAATTTACATATATTTTGAGAGACACTGTCACAAAATGTAGGTTATTTTAATGATCTTTACCCTGGGACAGGACAAATGTTTTTATGCTGGTCTGACTGTGGTGCGTTGAAGATTATCATATAAGAAAAATTAATGTACAATATATAAAGCGAAACGAAGGGAAATTTATTATAACTGTTAATTCATTAAAAATAGTCTGTAACAGTGTAATCGGTGTGTATTTAGTCTATAACAGTTCAATTAGAATGTAATTGGTTAAAAAAACGTGTTTTATAACTTATCATATTTTAAAAGGATCTGATTTTAACTAGATTCTCACTGAGATACATCATCTGATATAAAATAACAGAATGAAAACAGATAAACCTTTAGCGGGCTACTATTTCCTATCATTTGCACTTGAACTGCTCCCTATTAAAATAATTTTAACCCTCAACGCATTGCAATCAGACTGGTAGAAAAACAGCAATTGTTTCACTTTAGTCTATAGTCATATACAATATACGAATTCCTCTTATCTATATAAATGATGGAATATTTCCTTAGAATTCTTCTCGGGCTATTCTAAATTCCCGTTAAAATTAATGAATCATACAGCCCGCATTTAAATATATTGTACTTTATTATGTAATCAGAACAAGAATAACAAATAGAAACAAAGCACTATTGTTCTATTACCATTCGATGTGTCACTTTTTAATAATTACATAAAGCTCACTTATTGTTGTTACACATGTAATAATACGAAAATATAATTCACAAACATGTAATAATATGAAAAATTGAGTAATTATAAAGTTGAATTATTAATAATATGTATTTAACATGTGTATGTGAAAACATATTAATAATATATTTTTACGCGCATCAAATGACATCTAATCGTTATTAATATCGAAAACCTTTTATAAATTCATAAACTTACCAGCATTCTCACACATGAGAAATATGATAGTTTGCCTTTTTACTGATAATTAATATAGTTTTTATTCAGTATATATTATTATACTTGGTTAGTAAATCGCTATGTAATTATATTCTCTATAATGAGTCAATGGGATTAGATTTTTTTTCAGATTTATATTAGCTTGGAACTCTCAGTAATCTTTTTTTAAAGTTTGAAAAACATGTGTTAAAATTGTAGACAAATTATTCTGCAAAAAAAGGGAACGGATAACCACGCTGTCTTTACCTGTAAAAGAGCTTTTTTTTCAAAGAAAAATCTCATTAAAAAACTTCAAAAGCGGAAACTATGTATTATTATTAATTTGTGTTTGATTATTAATTATTTTATTATTAATTTGTTATTTTTTGCGTTGCAAACCCACATTAAAGGCTTAAACAGCCTTTCTGACTCATTGAATTAATTTTGATTCATTAATAAAAGACTAAGGCGGTAATAAATTTGATGAAAAGTTAGTTAGAAGTTAAACTTCGTAAGATGACAAAGAATGTCATAAAATTCGTAAACATCTTTCATAACCAAACTCATATTAAAGCGAAACTCATAATTAATCTTTCGTTTTTTTTTATATTTTTTTTTTATACAATTTAGCAAATCTTAAAATAAAATTGAATAATGATATTATATCAAACCGGTTACTATCTATCCAAAGTTAGACCCTTAATATATTTAAACAAACTATTTTGTTATTAAAATTAAACATATGTAAGTATATATTATGTATGTATGTATTAAATATATGTAATGTTATTAAAAACAATAAAAACATACAAAAACAATAAAAACATAAGTTACTTCATTTTCAACAGGAAACGCTATGTTAAACTTCACTTCTATTTTACTATTGGAATGCTTTGGGGCATTAACATAACATTAACATAAATTATTCAATAACTAACATTAATAAATCTATATAAGTAAAGTCTTTTTAAAATTCGTTTTTCTAAATTTGATCATAGCTTTTTTTTTTCAGTCGAAATTTGGCAATGGTAAATTAATGACATTATTATTAATGACATGTTCATTCTTTTTAACCAGGTTGCGTCATGAGAAAACAAAATATACTTAAAACTGTATAAATCAGAACTATAGGGTCATCCAACTAACACAATTTATAATAAAGGTCACAAATTTATGGTAATTAATCATAACGGTGTTTAAAAATAATAAAAAATTGCATCAACTTTCACTATTCAATGAATTTTTCGTCACACGTGTATTTGTCGCACAAACAAAAATTTTATGTAATTTAACCCCTCACTTTTCTTTCCCGTGAAAATGATGGGGAGAATTTTTGCCGCCTATTTTCCGTGCTTGCCATATTTCTGGGCAGAAGTGCTCAAAAGTAACGCGCCAAAAAAGATAAGAAAACAAAATATATGTTTTGTATGTCCGGAACCATGTTTATTTCTCAATATATACACCAGATGGCAGTACATAACTTATCAGATGCTGTAGTTAAATTCATAGTTCTTAAAATGCTTTTGAATTCTTTAAAAAGTTACTTTTGTAAATGGCAACTACTTCAAAATAATACTAATTGTTAAAATAAAGAAATAAAATTTTAAGAAATTAAATTTTCTACTTTAAAGTCAGTCTAAATTTAAATCTTTTCGAGAATTCAGAGATTTTTAATTAAATAGTTTGGTGAAAAAAAAATTTCTTGCACTTTCTAATTATTAATTACCGGAAATTACTCTCTACCTCATTTAAATTTCTGTTATACAGACCTTAACCAACATGCTTACTTCGCACAAACTAGGTACAACTTCGTTCTATCTAAAATCATTAATTATAATTTAAAATAAAAAAAGATTTCTAAAAATTTAAGGAAATCTTATTTTGAAAGCCTATTTGTTCAGAATACGCGTGGGTTAAAAAATATTTGTTACAAATTCGTAATTGAATCATTGATTTGTTTGTAACCATCAATGTACGAAACGCCAGCATTCCATCAAATACAAAATCATTTAATTGAGAGACTGGTATTTTCAGGCAAAAAAGGAAAACTAAGAATTATTCTATATTTTACTTCGGCATTGTGAATAATTCCTAAACATTTTATAAAATGACTGTCTCCTTAGGAAAAGTACATAAAAAAGGTCATGATAAAACTCTTTTTGAAAAGATATTTATTTCTCAAAAATCCAAACGTTGTGTAGAACAAAACAAAATGAAAGACTGTCCTATGTTACGAGCAATGCTGAAAACTCAAGCATTCTATAGGATACCAAGGCATTTTTAATAATCTCAGTTTTTCTTTTGATATTCTAGTGGAAGCCTAAGCAATAAAAGAAATGTTTAAACGTTTCATACTTTGCCAGCTAGTTTTTTTCATTCGATAAAATGCCTAATTACTCTATAGAATACTGTATTTCAAACATTACCACTAACATATTGAATTTATTTATTAAATAGCGATGAACTTATGTACATCTTTGGCATGTTGCTCTTGACCAAAATTAGAATAATAATGCCTTCTCTCACAAATCAGAGTTGTTTATCCAACAATGAGGCTTATAGCAATAATAGTTTCAGGTTTAATAGTAGATTTAATTAAGCGTTATTTTCATATTATTTTCAGTGCTGAGCGAAAACTTTTTCACTGACTTATTAAAATACTTTACAAATTAGTTTTATTTTTAATGATTCACTGTCATTTTTTTAAAAAAAAATTTACAAAACTCTACTGAGCACATTTTAAGAAACGTTGAAAGTTTATTCTGATAATCTTAACTGTTCATAGAGAATTTTCAAAAACAAGGTAAGAAATTTTCTATAATAATCTAATCAAAATTATTCTTGCAAAAATTAAACTGAGATTTTTAAGATTTTTTTTTGCTTGATATTTAGAAATTTAAATCTTTTTCAATTGTTATAAAAGCGTAAAATAGTGTAAATTATTTTTATAATAGTATTGCTATTTAATTTATTACAGAGTTGGCCACAAAGAAACATGTAAATATTTTAATAAATTTAATTTAAATTAAAATTTTGGGATTAATAACACAATTTAGAGCTAGAAATATTAATTTTTGCTGTAAAATCTGAAGTTACTTAGACATAATACATTACCTAATTTAGGCGTAATTGGTAGATTTACTATTTGTTTAACTTCTCATTCAATCTTATTGAGAAATTAAGGTAGATTTTGTGAGTTTCAGCTTTTAGAACATGTGAATGTTTAGGAAAATAAGCCGATAAGATTAAACTGATAAAATTTTGCCGATATTGATTTTCAAATATTTATTTATTATTTTTTTCGAATTTATGATATCTTAATTATAATATATAATCCCAATAAGATGTCAGTATTATACTAAATTATCTTTCACTTTTAAATGTATTACAGAATTTTTTTTTGATCTTATTTAACATATTTATTAATAATATATAAAATGACTTTATCAAAAAGCAAGATTTTACTCTGCAAATTTTGCAAAGAATTACGAATTCTTACAATTTCCAATTGAATTCAATGAGATTTATATCCTTTAAGACTTTAAAAATATTATTATTATAAAATAAACTTTTTATAAAATCCTAAAAATCTCAGTATATCTTCAAAATTACATTTATAATTTTATTTAATATTCTTATCTGTCAGAAGTATCAGAAGCTTGTGATTGAAAAGTCGTATTGATTTTTGAGGTAAGGTTTTTAGAAAAAAGTTTATTTCAAATCTGGCACACATTAAAGTTATTTAAAGAAAAATTATTGAACAGCTTATTACTAGTAAAAGTAATTTATGTTCATTTACTTACTAAAAATTTCAAAATCCCTTAGATATTAATTGCTTTTAAGGAGTAAATTTCTATAATTATAATTAAAAGTATTCCGTTAACTGTTCGTCATAAAAAAATAAAATTATATATGTATATATATATATCAAAACAGGATACAACCCTTTCAACGTATAAAATTTCTTTTATCTGGCAATTATGTGACAAGTTGTTGAGTATTTTCTGTTATAAAATGTAGATTTTATTAAAAAGAATTATGACTTTAAAAGATCAATATTTTCTCTCAATCTGAATCCAAGTTAGAGAACTTAAATTAATGTATTTAAAGACAGTTTCCTGCTCAAAACAATGAAGCAATTAAAATAAGCTTTCTGAGTATGTTTTAGTTTCTAGATGTCAGTAATAACGGTATCACATGGATTTCACCATAATCACGTTAAACTTTTCACAAATACGTGTTTTGCTGTTATCCGTTAAAATAAAAAAAGGCATTTTTAGTCTTGTTCTTGTCAAAAGTAACGAGATATTTAGTTTTAGTTCGATTTCCATTGTAGTGTTTTCCAAATATATTCCTTTCAATTTTCTATTCGAGATTCAATAAATAAATAATATCTATTTGGATGATTTGTTCCTTAAATAATGAATAAAAATTTATAGTCAATTAAATGAAGAAATAAAATACTTTTTCTCTACTAATGTAACCTGCAATGTTAACAGAAACGCAACTATACCATATTAGTAAAAAACAAAAATAAACCCTACAATTTAAAAAAAAGAAATTCAGTTAAGAAACAAAAGGTTTGAGAAGCTTAGGTTATTTCTTTCATCATTTTACAACATTAAACCACTAAATAAAGCTGGATTATAGCTATTTTCAGTTTTAGCGGAGTGTATATTGAAATTTAATTGCAAAATAGATGTGTAAAAATTTTGCATCAACCCATAACACGTAAAAAATTCCACTGACACATCAGAAATATTTTGCTTTGGTTTTTAATCAATTACAATCAATTTAATCAAGTCCCAGAAGCATTTTTAAACCTTGAAATTACCACTTTTATAAAACCTCTTAATGTTGTCTCGGAAATGTTTTAAACATCACGAACCTAACGAAAGTGTTTCGTGTATTACTTAACCAATACAGTATTACAAACGGAGCATGACCAGCCACATAATCTAGTACAAAAGGGCCATGGCTGGAGTATCGTGATAACCTTAAATTTGGAGCCTTTGGAAGCTTTCGCAAATCTTTGAAAGAGGGGAAGATATCGTAAATATCTGGAAAACGGAAATCTTTCAGTTCATTTCGTAAAAGATGAAGATGTTCTGATGACAGTTTGTTTAAATAACTTATGTATTTGAAAGGCTTAAAAAAATTGCGATTGAATTTTTCTTCTACTTAACAAAATTTTGAAATCGTATCATGTAAAAACATTCTTTTACTTCTACTGCATTTTACTTATAAGCTGCAGATTGTTAACACCGCTACTGTATAGAGGCTGTATTACCACTGCAGCACTGTATTTTACACTGTATAGAGGCTTTCCGTATTAATTAGAAAAGTTTTTCTTTCTGAAGTAATTTATAAACGTTTTTCATACAGATAACATTCGCATCAACAAAAAAAATTATAACAAAAATCATATGTTACGCTTAATCCCCATTTTTTTCCTCTGTGAAAAATAATTGTATTAATAAAGTAGTTAACGGCAATTATTTATTAAGTAATTAATGAAGGAATAAAAGTAAACTATCAAAAATGTAGCATAAGTAGCTTTTTTTAGAACATAAATATCAAATATTTGATGAAAGCACTAGCCCATTATTTATAGACATTATCAGCCAGTTTTATACGATAATGATTTTTTTTCCTTCAAATTTGTTTATAAAATTCTCTTGAATGAAATTTAATTTTTTTTAATGTAATCTTTCATCTTTATGACATAATTTCAACTAAATTCTACTAAAGTTTTACTGGCTGGTCATAATAAGTAAACTATGTAAAATGTAAAAATTCTTTAGATTAAAAGGAAAATAATTGTATTCAAAATTTAAAATATCAAAAGTATAAAACGGTAAAATTCTAATTATAATTTGTTTTAATTATAAATTTTATGTTAATTTTTTTCCTTTTTTCCTGTTTTTTTCTATTAAAGGATCTAATTTATTTTACATCATTTTTTTTTTTGTTTATTTAAATTCCCCATTTTCTGTTTCAAATAATTTACCTCTCTTGGGAAAAATGAAGCTGATATTCCCTTGTACATTTTCTATAATTCCTTTGAAAAATTTTCAAAATCTTTTAGTGTGTCACAGAACATTAATTTGTCTTTTTAAAGATAACTTCTTATTGCATTTTATTTTTAATCTCGTGTTTCGCTTTAGCGCAATTGTTACAAATGCATTTTATTTATTCAACAGACGGGGAAATTTTTTGGAGAAATAGATAACGTCCTATTTGACTCGATGATCCATGGAAAAATTTTCCGCAGGTAAGTATAAAATTGTTTAATTTTATCTACTTACATTCAAACATTGAGCAAAATTAGAACGACTGGTGTGAGGTAATAGCTTAAACATTTTTGACAATTATTCTGTATAGCTAAACTAAATCCTTCTATATATTTCCAGCAATTGCTTGAAAAATCTTTTTGCGATACACTTGAACTAATAATTATATGCTGTAAATATTAAAAGTATTAAATTGATGACGCAGCTCATTAATATACATAGATAGCAGCTCATTAATAGACATAGATAGTTTATTAATAGACAGTTAGAAGTTGATAAAACAATTCCGTTTATAAGTATTTCCTTCATCTCTAATTCTTGTTTATTAATACTGCCCTTCAATTGACAAATTAATTATTTTAGCTCAAAGCTTTCAATTGATAAATGAACTATTTCAAATTTATAGTGCATTAAAAGCTTGTCAAATTTTCTTCAATGAATAATTTAATCTGGTTCTTAATTTTTAAAGTTATAATTGTTCCCATTTTGAAATGCTCTTGGAGTCTCCTATACATTTTCCTAACTGTGACTTAATTTCTTAAAAACTGTCAATATAGGAACAGAAATTTCCGCAAAAATGTTCTAGTTTAGCCTTGGAGGCTCAGGGGAAAGAGCGCAGGCCCGGGTTTGAATCCCAGCGATGACTGGTCCGTAAGAATTCCGCACCCGGCTCGCATCAACCACGACGCAGAAATAAAATATCTTGAGTGGTTGACTGATTATGGTTTAGAGTTTCCTTGACATTAGGCTACCCGTAGGAAGCTTTCTTGGTTTGTCTCTCTATGTAACGCAAATGCAACTAGATCCATCAAAAAAAAAAGTCCTCCACGAAAGTAAATTTCTCTTAATACTTGAAGCAGTAATTTCCTTGCCTTCTGGATTGGGTTCAGAATAATACTGCTATGGAGTTGAACATTGGTAGTCGTAAATTCCAAATTGGGTCGGCTGCTCAATGACGGTTATAAGATAAACCCAAAAACAATATATATATATATTGCNTTTATATATATATATATATATATATATATATAAACTGTATTGCCGTTTTTACTGGAAGCATGCAGTAAGAGTGATAGCAATTAAAGTACTTTCGAAGCACAAAAGCCTTTAGAAGTAGCTTGACTTCTAAAACACACCATTGTGTGAATTTTTTTCATTGTTTGTCAATATAAGCATATTCTTGTTCAAATAAACTTAATATTTCATCTTTAAAACGAAAAATCCTTCGTCCTGCTGTTTGTTATCACATTTTCGCAATTCCCAGTATTTTTGCCAACATTTTTGCGTTTGAAGGTTATGCATTCTTGCTGCAGCGTTTATGTTAAATAAAAGTTCTGATGATCAATCCTAAGATTTATCAAATCTTAGGATTTATATCATAACCAGAACGAGTTTACCCCAAAATAAAATTTACCATTCGAGTAATATCTCTGAAATTTCATTACAAAAACTTTAACACCTCTGGAAAAGTGGAGATTATAAATTTTTGAAATGTGTTTTTTTGGAAAATCCATTTAAAAATAAAAATTTTCTTACACATTTTATGATCTTATCCCTTCCTTGCCTGTGGAATATATTCTAGAAAAGCATGCCGAAAATGGAGGGGAAAAAATTTCGCTTTAAATTTATTCGTTACAATCATCAAAATGTTAGAAATAGATTTGAAAGAAGAAGAAAAACATTTTAAACGAAATTACTACAATGTTCAATATTTTCACAAATATGGGAAATGTTACTGGATTACATTAATTTCTGCTCAGATTATAGCAAAATAAATCACATGACATAATATTAAAGATAAATATAATAAATTAATACAACAATATTATTATTTATATCAACTGTCAGATTATTTATATCAACTACCAACTCCCCTCAGTTTCCTTTGAACTGCAAAATTACAATAATCTGACAATTGACTTAATACTGACTTCTTACTTTAAAATATTTAAAAATAAATTTTTAAGATTTCTAAGCACATTAGGCGAGAGGTTTTCCGAAATATTAAAAAATGTAAGTAATTTTTATAAATTGTTTTCAAATTTGTAATTATAATGCAGAAACAATGAAATGACAACTAAGGAAAAAGTCGAAAATTATTCTAGAAAATGAACTCCAAGTTTTTTGTTGAAAATCCATTATTCTTTTCCATTTATATCCATTGTTAAATTGAAGATGTAACCTCTCTTTCGTACCTTCTCATAAAAACCTTCTCATACAACAAATTCTTTATGATATTCCTTTATGATTATTTAGTTAAATGATTTTTATTTTCTTTCCTTCATTTGATGATAATTTATTTTCTTACGGAGTCTGAAGCAGCTTTTCTATGTGTGCAAAATTTTAAATTTTAAAAAATCATTATGTATAAAAAGCTTTTAATGTATAAAAATTAATGTAAAATTGTAGATGCAATGCAAAATTTTCAACGAATAAAAACTAAAAGGGCATTACTTTTAAAAAATGCTAGTTTTCCCTTTTTTTTAAGTTTTGAAAATTTCAACTTACGTAAAGCATTCGAATGATAGTGTAGCTTTTCTTTGTTTTTAAATTTGACAAGAGAATAATTTTTTGAACCGTCATGAAAAAAGTGTGAAATTGCTTAACTACTTATTAATTCATTTTCATTTAGTAGGTGTTTTAGTAAATACAATATTTAGAATCATGTTTTTGTATCTAAAATAATTTTCAAGTTTTTATTGATTTTTTTTGACATTCTGTATTGTCTTCTTAATTAATTTTTATTGCGTGTTTTTCATGGAAAACGTTTTTAACTAAAACTATTTTTTTGGCAGGTTTTGTTTAGCAATATTCCAATTGATTTAAAAGTATTCAGCTTTAATGACAAAAAAATTGCAACGAATAATTGCGAGTTGCGAATTAATGTGTTCCCTAAATCAATTATTTCTAAATGTAATAATAAATTAATAAAAATTCCATGCACTACTTTTTACAAATATATGTTAAAATGAAATAATTACATTAAAATTAAGTCTATTCTGTGAAATTACAATAAATAATACATATTTTCCAATGATATTATCTAATCTGGGATGTGAATGTTTCATTTCAAAAGTACGTAAATATCCAAATTTTGCACGAAAAAAAGATATTTATCTGGCTAAAAATAGCTTAATACAAAAGACCTTTATTTATTTTTTATGTGCTCTGAATTAGTTCCTGGAAAAGAACAAGACTTATTTTTATCATTATTTTTTTCATAATCATTCATCGATCGCTATGCTTCAAATATTGAATTCATTATTCAGATAAATTAACAATATATTACTAATGATATTACTAATTTCTAATGACAATTTTTCCTCGGCTAATACAGTTATAAAAAATAACCAATGAAAGTAACTTTTAAATTATAAAATTAATTTTGTTTTTGTTATTTGATTTTATATTGAAACATTTTTAGGTGCTTGTTGTTCATCATATTTAAATGCTTTCTTTCTATTTTAGGGTAAAAATGTACGATTACCAAGCCATGTGCGTTGATATTATCGTGCCATCGGGTCCTGCGTCATTTCTGAAAACGGTAATTAAAAATTTATTCAACTGTTAACTAATTAGGGATAGTTTTCATTTTAAATATTTTATGGAATTGACAAATTTTATTAGATTTTATTTGAATATATTAATCAAGATATAAAAATTATTGTAGCATTTTTTTGTTACATATTTTCAATTTGCACTAACTTTTAAAATTATGTCAATAACTTTTGCAAAATTCTAGAATCAAAATATTTTAATTAGTTTTACAATATAAAAGACAAATTAATCAATAGATAAGATTAAAATCTCGCAATAAACTATGATTTTCTTAATATATTAAAAGTAAAATTTACACATCCTTATATTGGGCACTATTTTTAATTTACAACTTATTATTTTTTTGTTAGTTCATCATTCAATTCCAGATGCTATTTTTCTTGCTATCAAACTAAAATTTATTTTTGCTAACTACTGCAGCTTTTACAAGTTACTATAGCTAATAAGGTTTAGCCAAAATTTTAATCTTTGGTTCAAAAATAATTGTCAATCTGCAACTAATTGAGCAATTTTTTAACATTTCTTTGTCTTTAAAATAAGTAAAAAAATTAGCAAATTTAAAGGAATGTGTCTACTAATAAATTATAAGAGAAATAAAATAACTTTCTACTAAAATTAAGTTTTTTTTTTTATTTTTAAATTTTAGATTATGAAGAAATTAACAAATTTAAATTTGAAAAACAAATATGCAACTTTCTTTTCTCGTTAGACATTTAGTTATTAATATACTTTTATTTCCTTTTCAGCCATTTTACCAGATAGGAAACATACTGTATTGGATATGGAGCAAACTGCTTTTGTAAGTGGATATAATATTAGAAATTCATATAAGTATAGATTGAACATATGGGGATAATTTTTTAGGTTTTTATTGATCCTCGTATCGTTATATACAGTTTGTTCTTTGATAATAGGCCTAAATATATATTTCTGGTCAAATAATTGAAGAGAAATTATGCTCATATTATGCTCATTAAATATTTAATTCAGAAGAAAAAAATATTGAAATTTAATTTATTATTATTGAAGAAAATAGAATTAAAAACATCAAAACTAGATAAATTTCCAGTTCAAAATTAAAAAATCTCTAATAATCACATTTTCTTTGCTATTGCTTCGCAAGTAATATAACAGGTTTTGATGTTTTTTATCTCTCAGATGCCGTTTTTGAGAAAAGTCCAAAATGGCCTTATCTCTCGCTTTCTGTGGCAAATGGTTTGTCCGAGAAGATAACTTTTGTCTTTTTTTCTCTTTTAAATATAATTTTTCTACAGTACTGAGCAAAGTTTTCCGATTTCAGTTCTTACAAATATTCTAGAGATTTATATTGGGGCCATTACTGCAGAACACTCGGTATTTTCCTATCCGAAGAAAATATATATTTCAATTTATAAAGTTGTACTTCTCTAAATACAGAACTTCTCAATTTCAGAAAAGCCTGAGATGGTAGGTGTCTCTGTTAAAGGTTGAAAAGGGAAACAAAACATTTAATATTTTTACGGGAAATCTTTTTTCTCTTCAGAAAGTTATATAGTTAGTTGTTAGTTTCGCAAAGCTAATTAATTATTTGGAATACTTCTTGTCAAGTATACAAACAAAAACTAACAGTCAAAAAGGATACTAATTACGCTCAAGTATACATTACAAAAGAAATAGTGTTATAATAGTCAGTGAACTTATTTGTAAAACGGATATAAATATAGTGCTAGCTAAATTTAATAATACTAACTTTTTCTTAGAAATATTGTTTCAACAATTTTTAATAGCGTCTAAAATCAGATTAGAACAAACAACCATTAATTATTTTGCTAACAGAGAAACTATATTAATCATATTATTACGTAGAATAGGTTAAAAATGAACGATATTTTCGAAATACTTTAATTTATATATTATTATTATCGAACTTATACTGAAAAATAAAATAAAGTTATATAAACATTCATAGTTTTTCTAAATATTAGATTATTTGGCATGATTATTAGTTGTGTAATATTTCTAATTTTAAATAATTTATGGCACAAAATAAAATTTATTAATTGTTTTTAAATTAATATATATTACTAAAATCATAACAATATTTTATTAAGTAATATTTAAAGTATTTCATTTGAATTAATAGAATAAATGTTTTGAGTATATTTTGATAAAAATTCCACTTTCCTTAACAATTATAAAAAATTTTAAACTGTAAAAATTTCTTTTTGAAAAGGTCAATAGCATGTTTTTTAAAATCTAGAAAACTTTAATTCTTTAATACCGGGCTTATTAATAAACAATGTACTATACATATGTAATTTGTATCAATTTCAGAATTTAATTTAAACACTTTCGACTATTATATTTAAAAATAATTCTATCGTTTTTAATTAAAAGAAAAATTATATGTAGGTTTTTTGCGATTACAATGCTACCCTTTTTCAGAATCACTTAGTAACATCAGTTAAACTGAATTTTTTAATACATTAAAGTGGTCAAGCTCTATTAAAATATTAATCATGCAAAGTAAAAGCAATAGTAATTAATACAGATTGTTTATTATTTTAGGATATTTGTGCAAACAAATGTGTTACCGTGGTTTACAGACAATGGAATCAAAATGGCCCAAGCGTCAGGTAAACATTTTATTTATTTATGACATGATACATAAATTATGCTTGAAATTTAACAAATAAAATACAAAATCAAAAGTCTACTTTAAAAAAAAATATTTGAAGTGGAACTTGTCAGCAAGTTAAACATTGAACAACAGTTTTTAATTAGCTTTTCACATTTACAGAGAAAATCACTATAGATTTTGATGCCCCTTTTTATTGATTCGATTAAATAAAATAAGTTTAAATTACTATTAAAAATTCTGTGAAACGCTTTGATCCAAGTATCAGATAAAATTTCGTTAAAAATATTGCTTTCATAAATGCTTCAACGAATTTTAATCCTCAAGTAACGGAAATAAAGTTGAATTTTAAAAAAGATATATATTTACTTCAATTTATTTAAAAAGCATGCATTTTTATATAATCATTATGTTAGGAATAATGAGCTGGAACCGAACATTGCAGTAAACGGTAGTTAACAATCGCATTTGAGAATCTCAAAAACAGTTAAACATTTTACGCAACATACAAAATAACGTAGAATAATCTAGGAAAAAAACAAGGTAAACAAAAATGACAAGAGAAAATAAACTTTATTTACTTACAAGAGTTTAAATTAAATTAGTAGAAAACAATATCAATGTAAATAGAAAAATTATTTTGCTGAAAGTAAAGTAAAATTGTTTATAACAAACAAGGTCGCTTTTTGAAATTAAAATAGTCACTTGATGCAAAATCTCTTAACGAAAGCACCAAAACACTTTATTACTGTAAAATATCCTCTTACTCAAAAATTTATAAAAGTTGTGAAAATTTATTAACCAATTTTAGCAAATTTCTTATTAGAAGCGATAATATCATTTTCGTACTAGTTTATAGTTGTGCTATTCATATTCGAATTTTTTTTTAAAATTAAGTAAATTTAAATTCCTGATAGAGCAACTGCTGACGTAGTAAAAATTACTGTTTTAATTACTTGAACTGTTCTACTTATTTTAATTGCGAAAATTAAAATAAACAAAGAGGCATTTATAGCTGTAACATATATCAATTCTAAGGTCAACTAGGTAAATCTAACTTTCAAATATCAGTAAAATTCCGCTTCCGTATTCTAAGAGTTTCCGCGTGTGATGAATTAAATCACAGCAGTCTCCTCTTAGTAAGTCACTTGCAGGCTTTATTTTAGTATTTAGAATCGTTTAACCGCCAATTTATTTCCTTTTACCTTCTTAGATTACTATTACGATGATACCTATGAAGAAGACCAATTCACACCGAACAAAACAAGACCTCGACCTTGTGATAAGGAATTCTATCTTTATGAAATGAGACCAACAGATTCTTGGGAACCTACGAAAGGTGTTCTTCCAAATTGCAGTTCATTTGAAGATTGCGATAGGTGTGTTCTTTTTATAGACTTTCAGTGAATAACATTCGTATAATTTTAGGTAAAATTTTCGCAAGTGTGAGAGTTTAAAAATATTTTTTTAATACTTATTATCTATTTTATATGCTTGTAAGAATTTTTACTAACCTATAAAATAGGTTAATTATGCAAATTTTGATGAAATTTTCAATACATTTTAAATTAAATATGTGTTTTATTGAACAACATGTAAAAAATTGCTGCTATTTGAAGAAAAAAATAAAAAATATCTGCTTCATGTAATTTAAGTCTTATAAAAATGAATAACACAAATGCTGACACACAGGGGATAACAATTTATTTACAAAAAACAGATGTTTCTTCAGTTAGATATCACCCTGAACACCTTAATGCTCTTCTGTTATTAGACTTGGAAAGTTCCGGAGGTCTTGGGTAAAATATGCCCTGAGGATGTTAGTGTAAAATCTGCAGACAATAGCAAGAACTTTTGCATAAGATTTTATTTTATAACCGTCGTTGAACAGCAGATCCGATTTTAAGTTTACTGCTACTAAAATTCAACTTCGTAGCCTTGTCCTTTTGTACCTAATATAGAAGAAAAGTTAACTCCTGGAGTAAATATTATGAGAAATTTTTCATTCGTGGAGGACTTTTTGTTGGAACTAACTCACATTTGCGTTACATGGAGAGGAAAATCACCCACGGTTAGCCTGACCACTGAGTCCGGTTAGCCTGACGTCTACCAATGAGGATATTTTTCGTCAGCACTGTGATCGAGGCGAACAGGGTGCGGAATTCGTATCGACCAGGCATCGCTGGGATTGAACCCGGCTCATCTCATTGCTAAGCGAGCGAGACACAAAGGCACTCTGGAATAGATTTCATTTTTTATAACCGTCGTTAAACAGTCAACTCAATTTCTCAGTTTACGACTGAGAAATCCGTTCAGCTCCGTTGCTTCATAATTTTGAACCCAATCCAGAAGAAAAAGGGAGCTCCTGGATCAGGTATTAGGAGAACTTTTTTGATGAAACTAACCCGCATTTCAGTTACATAGAGAGGAAATCCACGAAAACCTCCCACGGTTTGCTTGACGGCAAGGTGACTCATTCCCATGATCCGTCTACCACTGAGGATATTAGACATCAGCACTGTGGTCTGTTCAAGCCGGATGCAGAATTCGTATCGACCAGTCATTGCTGGGATTCGAACCCGGTTCACCTCATTGGAAGGCGAATGCTCTATTTCCTGAGCCATTCGGCAATCGATTGAAATTGTCGGTCTTTGAATATGCCTTCCATTTTAAAGTAAATCATAGTCTAAGGCGCTCAGTATCATGATCAAACCCGACACGGCTATCCCATCCCGGTGACTCCCTTGGTCGTGGTCTCCACTTCTTTTCTGGTACGATTTGAGAGAGCTTACGATCATGAGTATCACAACATTGTATGTTTTTTTTGTTGCTATTTTTAATTTAAATGAAATTTAAATGTATTAACTTCATGAATTCTGAATCGTTCAGAAATGTTTTCTCGTGAAAAGCATATAGACAAACATTTAATAGGCAAAATCTGAATATCTGGTCAAAACTCACCTTTATACCAAGTAAGTATATTTTGAAGACTTAAAAAATGATTTAAAATAATTACAATGAAGTTGAAACAGTTGAAAATGTACAAAATTATTTTTCTTGGAGTTGCGGAGGAAAGTGTAAGGACGACTTAGCGTACTTACGTCAGATGCAACCTAAAAAATAAGTACACAACGCAACTTTCTGTTGGATCGCTAAAATTTACTACAGCATTAATAAGCTTTAAACCTGAATTACACTTTTTGTTTAAATTTAATCATATCCTTTTATTTTAATTGAAATGACTCTTGTTAAAGTCAACTTGAATTCATATAAGGTGACCGTAAGTTCACCCGGTAATATGGTTTAACATACTTCAAAATTATTTAAAATTGTATAGTTAAATTGCTCAAACTAATTTTTATTATTAATTTTAGGAACTACATCATACAAAAAGTTCCTTACACGAATTTAGTAATGGTGGTTACATATAGTGAGTGTGCATGTGATAATATTACAGTCTCTGAAAGTTATAGTCATTCTTTAGAACTAAATGAAATTGTATATGATGAAGAAGAAAGATGCCAAAGAATGAGAAATGGTACATTGAGAAAATTACCTGAAAAATGCGTCCACCATCATCCAGAAGTAAGTATCAATATCAATATTAAACTTGGCTTCAAAACTGTGTAATAGTGTTCGAAAAAGAATGTCTAAGAATTATCTTATCACTTCTTGTTAACTTTAGACACATGTGATCGTCTTTGAAACGTTGTTCAAAAGTTACTTGATAAGTTTCCGATGACCTTAAGTGTCGTATTCAGACAGAAAAAAAAAGGATTTTACTTTCATGGTACCCAAAGCAAAATTATATGAATGTCCTTTTAGAATTTTTAATGGTAAATAATAACCAATTAATATTAACTAAGTAAAACAAATTCCATTAGATCGTTAACCTTCAGAAAATCGAGAACCAGAAAGGGAAGGAGATGAATTGCAGCTTCTGTTGTTCTGAGGAATTTGACCACTAAATAGGTAGAAGTTTGTGTTGGCTTATGGTGGTGTGCTCTTTTTGTCTGGCACCTACCCTTCCTTACTTCCTAGCAAGCAGGACAGTTAGAGGATAAGCCAAAACAACTAATTAATGTTAGTATACTTAGTTATTTAAGAAATAAAGAATTATTTGCTTATGGCGCTTTACTGGATATATTCTAAGAATGGTCAAGGATGAAATTTTTGAAGTTGCATTTGATTGAGCCCCAGAAGAAAAGGCCGAAAATTTACATGAAACACGATGATGAAAAAAGAGAGCATTAAGCCTGGACGGGCCAGCAAGTAAGAGATGAAAGTGGCTGAAAACGACGGAAAACCAAAGTACCTTATGTACCAAGACATGAAAAGAAATGATAATGAATTAATATATTCAAATATTTTTTCCGTTTATTCATTAAAATGTATTGCATTCAGCCTTGTTACGAAATTGTGAGTTATAAGGTTGTAGTTTTTTTTCCAAAGCTTTCATAATAGCTTTTATAAAGATTTTAAATATATTTTGCGTTTAATTATAAATTTCCGGGCCCAGAAAATAGTTAAGTTTGAGATAAGCAAAGTATGTTATTAAAAACTTTGATCTAAACTGTTTATATAATGATGAACTACTGCTTAGATTGTTGTTGCTGTAGTTTTACTTAATGTTTTACTAAATAACAATACAATACGCCATTTCTGTTAGCTGCTATGTTTTGTAATTTAACAGTGTTGTATGGAAAAAAGTAAGCGAATTTGGTAAGGTTTTGCTAGTTAATGCCAGGATGTCCAGCCAGTGACTCATTAATTTCAAAATTAAAAATCTCGACATCAAAGAGCTGTACAGGGATGAAACAAAAAGTATGTTTATTATGAAGCTTTAAAAAGTTTATACAGAATTTAGTTGTAAAGGAGTTGTCAACATATAACGCGTTACTCTGTTCGTGAAAAGAATGCGAATACCGAAAGACTAATCTAAATTGTGATATTCCATTACTAGAAACACGCATTGTTATCTTCGAGTAGAATAGCTAAGAAAACTAATTTGGTTCGATAACCTCCTTTCACATTTTAACACTAAAATTTATACCTCAGTTCATACATAGCTTGCAGAACCAGTAAATTTTTTTCCGTTTGATTTTTTTAGTAAATTTTGTAAGTAAAATACAAAATTCCTGTATAAAAATTTTACAGCCTTTTGCAATAAACATATCGTTTGTTTCATTCCTCTATCACTCTTTGTTTCAGTGATTTTTAATTTTGAAATTAGTAAGTCATCCACTGGACATCATGTGTAATCACATTGAAAAGAATTGTGAATTTTTGTGTTGTAATAATATTAACATATTCAGTGTTTTACTTAAAATGAAATCACAATCCCATTTATTTATTTACAGGAAAATAGCATTGAACAGCAATGCGGATTGGGGTCCTTCTTACGTGCTTCCATTTATATAGTCGTGGGTGCCTTGCTCCTCCGTCTGCTATGAAAATTTCGGTGTGGCCTTCATGAAAATTTGCAACCACGACATATCGCAAATCACCCAGAGATTGCAATTTCATGCCTCCTGGTTTTGAATGTCATATCCTTAAAGAAAACCAAATAAATTATTCTATTTAATTCACCGATTGGTTGAAAATACAAATATATGACTCTTTATCAGGTTGGATCTATTCCTGGACTCTGGTTGCATTAACTGAGACTTAAGCCACGAACTTCCACTGACTCGAGAATTAATCCCAAATCGAACAAGTCTCGGATTTTATATCGTAATTGTTACATACATCAGAGCGGTCTACTTATTCTCATTATTCTTTTGGATCTTCAAATGGTAAAAATGGTCATAGGTTTTTTTTAAAAAAAAATTAATAAAACTTACATGAAATCGACAAAAAATTAAATGTTAAAATCTTATCTAGTGGACCAGAAATTTGAGGATCTAGTCGTTCATGTGATCAAAGCATATCACAGGCCACATTTCTCTATGAGTATTATTTTCTAGTTTAATAATAAAATTTAATAAATTGTACCAAAAACAAAAGAAGATAATTATGCCTCCTCTGATAAGCTATTGCTCATGTGTTTTGGTCTATAGCCTTCTTTAGTACTACACACCAACGATTTCATGAATAGTGCAGATGCTTGAGTTAGCAGCAACACATTCCTTTGCAAGTGGCACTCATATAGCACGATTATTTCTCTTAGTAGATGACGTCAGATGCTTCAAAAGAATCTTTGTATACATTTTTTCGTCTCCTGCGCATGTTCCTTGTAACGTGGAAGAATCCATTTTGCGCAATGTGTTCCGATAACCTATGCTTCGCGTAGATCGGTTTTCAGTCTTTCATTTAGTCCTTCAACTTTTAAAAAAATGTATTTGTTAAAATGGTGAGTTTCTTGTTAAGTTTTTCTGATAGTGTATAAAATATTAAATTTATTCTATGATTGATTATACCATACATATGAAGCATAAAAATGACTTCAACATGATCAACTGTTCGTTGAACTGATATATTTTAAAAGTTAATTGACGATAGAGTTAGTTTCAGTAAATACATTTACTATGAATCATATCATTGACAACTGATTGTAATGATGTGAAACATATCCCCAAATTTTTAATATCACAGAAAAACGTCCAAGGCATAAATTGTAGAGTTAAACGTGGAAAGTTCAGTCGACGCACAAGAAGGTTACTGTGCCACAGTCCTTAATTGTACTTATAATTAGATCAGAATGCTCCTGACGACCGCGCCTATAAATTTTAAACTAAAAAAAATCTTGCAAAAATTTTCTCGCTCTTATAATTTTCTTAAGTATTTCAAGTACTAATTTAAATGCTTACAAAATTTCGTACAGAATGCAGTTATATAATTGGCAAAAACTATTGACTATTCATAAAATTGTTTTTGAGGACTCATAAATTAAAAGTTATGTGAATGCTCTATCTACTTTATAACAGACAGCTAAGTTATGCGCTTGATCAAATAAGAATTTATAAAATTTTAATAAGCTTCTACGAAATGAAGAAAATGTGTATATATTTAGAATAATGAAACAATCTTTTTAAATAAATGAGACACATTTTAATTGGCTGTTCCTCTTAATAATAAGCTTAATTTCTTGCATGATTTTTTTTAATAAAAAACTAAATGTAATCTGTAAATATCAATTTGGAATATTACAAACGCGGGAATAAAAACATTTACAATCATCCAAACCTTTAGCAACCGATAAGTATCAGTTCACTAATTCTCAAGTTTAAAGAAAATATTTTTAAAAAAATAATAGTTGGGAATTTACTCTATTAATAAGCCCGAATATATATAAATTAACGTTTTAAATTATTGGCTGATAAAATGCTTAATTTTTGAGTCCTTACTAAACTGGTTTTAATTTGCATGCATAATTATTAAAAAGTTGTTTGAAACAAATATGAAAATATTATAATTTAAATTAATTTTACAATAAGCAAGGTTGCTATGAGTTAAATAAACAACTTCTCATGCTTGAAATGTATTGTTATAAATGTGAAATGCCGTTTTATATATTATACAACAGACACGCACTATACAGTGCTTGAATCATATCCTTCCTTATGTTTTTTTTTCTTTTGCCACAGTGCTTTAGCTGGTAATTATTGTGTGACGCTATTTTCATGTTTCTCATCGTACTATATCATATCTTGAACACGATGTTTAGTGTTTTGAAGTTGTTTTTTAAAATATTTTCTCCCTCAAAGCTGTTATTTTGTGACATAAAAATAAGTTTTTTTTATGCCTTTTGTATGTTTCGGCGTAGCATCTCCAGTCTTTTTCATGAGATACAATCTAAAAATAAAAGAAACTGTTTTCAAATTTTTATTTGTTTTGTTTTTATTTTACTACTACACTCATTACAGCATTAATGGTAAATAATGATAAACATGCACAACTGGTTCAGGTGAACTGGTTGGGGTTTTTCACTGCTTGCTGCCTTTGGTAGCAAGCAGTAATATAAGCAAAATCTGATTAATATCGTTTAACATCTTAAAAGAGTGAATCTATCGCAAAGTTTTATTTATGTATATATTTACTTATTTTCAAAAATATTTTTCATCAAAATGTTGTTTGGTGAGTGAGGAAAACTTAGTTGATAATGATTTGGTGAAATGCTTGTAAATTTTTGTTGACGAAACTTATCATGGAAGATATCTATTAATTAATGCCTGATAGTTGAGCAAATTTATAGATTTCAGTTTTACAATGAAGCTAAGCAATTACATATATGTATCCAAACCAAAAAATAATCGATGGCTTGTTAGTAAAATTTTATTTTATTGATCAAGCATAAACTGTGAAAATGACTCTTCATTCAAATGTACAGCGCGTAAAAAATAAAAATAAATAAAAGAAAGGCGGAATACTCTGTATAACTTTTGATTTAATGATTGAATCTTTACGTTCTGGGATTCAATCTTAATGGTTGTAATGGGTAACCTCAACTATTCTATAATTAATGCAGACGATATTTTAATTTACGAAATCAGACACAAAAACGTTCTTTCTTTGAGTGTACATAATTTTTTTTCTACGGATTTGGATTTCTAATCCTCCAAAATATAGGAGGTAACCAAAATATAGGAGGTATGGGGACCATATCTCTGAAATATGATCCCCATACTTTGGTCAGGAGAGTGATCCAAAATTTAGACCCTTCGATGCTAATTTTAATTTTTGCGTATTTCACCATATCTCGAGAAAATTTTTGGCCAATTTAAACATTTTTGCACACTATTATAAAATTCGTTTGTCCGAACATATTTCCGTGCAAAAAATAAATTTTGGAAAATATTATTTCTTTATTATTTTTGTTTAATACTAGTCGAAAAAAGTTTAAATTGATGTAAAAAAAATCTACACTTTGCAATTTAAAGTATGTAAATTTGACATGGAAGTATACAAAATTTGAGAGAAATCGGTCGAATAGTTCTCGAGAAATCATATTTTTAAAAAGTTGTGTAGTTAAAATTCGATTTTTCAGGAGTCCACCGATTTCACTGATATTTTGTAATATTTGCAGTAATATTCGATAAAAGATAAAAATTTATTAGGAAATGTTTTTGTTATTGTTATATTTAAAAAAGGTGGCGTATTTTTCCATACTTATAAGACACAGTGAATCATCCCTAGATTAATCTGTTAATTCATAAATCGAAACTATTAATTGTTTCTAAGTGCTTAAAGAATAGCTTTCTTCGTATAGTTTATTAATTACATTTCAAAATAATACATATTCTAGAAAATCTAATTCATATCTTATTTTTGAGTTTAGAAAAGAATTAAACAATGTTGTCACGAATATCCTTAAATAACTAGACTTAAATCAATGTTAATTTGCAACCAAACCAGTTCCTTGACTGATAGAATATAAAATAAACGCGTTCTTATTTTTATATTCCCTTCATATATGTAAACAAATAAGCTCAGTTTAAGGGAAATAATTTATATTTCCATAAAAATTTTGAAAAAATTATAAAATTAAAAATTTACCATCCTTAAAAGTGTCACGATAACACACACTTTTATCTTTTTTAATCTTTAAATTTAAAGCAAAATTTCGATTCTAATACTTCGAGAAGTAATATTTTCCTTTTTAAGGTTTAATAATTTAAAATTCTTGAAAATAATATTTTTTGAAATTACTCATTCATAGAAAAGAAGATGCGAAATTATAATTACTCAATGTATTTTCGGTTTTTTTTTACTGTAGATACATCACAAGCATGACACCCCATCCTGCAGAAATGAGGGAAAAGGGCGGTAAGAATCTGGGAACAGAAAAAAAAAACATTCCTTATTTTCCAAATTTCCAGAATTAATAAAATAAATGACATGATTCAAGATATCAGAAGTAAAAAAGGCAAATTGATGAATCCTAAAAGTAAGAAATGAGGTGGTATGAACGAGATAAAGCAAATTTAGTGCTTTTCCGAAGCAATTTTTCCTACAAAAGAAAAAAAAGGTGCACTCCAAAATAGTTAATTCTTACTCAAACCTTCTGATCCAATTGTATATGTAATTTGGGGGGAGGATGATAAATTATAACTTAAAACAAAATCACGAGCATGACAAAATGATAGAAGATTTTTATCATTCGTGATCAAACAGGCAAGTATCAAGAAAGTTTAACTCACTGAATTTGAAAAATAACAAAAAAAATATCAAGATATACGAATAGAAAAATGAAAACAATTCAAATAGATTTTTCAATATATAGCTTTCTAAGTTTCCTCTCAAGTAGAACTTAAGTTCTATTATTTTTGGTAAGTCCTACTTTATCAAAGTTTCCATAAAACATTATGAAATTTACATAAATATTAAGTTCAAATATAAGGACATGGCATTTTCATACATTAAATAACTATGTAATTAAGTCTTTAACCCTTTGAAGCAGAATTTTTATTAAATATATTTTTCATACTTTTTTCGTTACTTTGTATCTAGGTTAAAATTAGTGGAAAAATTAGCAGAAAATAATTTATGCTTTATGACATACAGCACGAAACACCTGCATCTCTTTTTGCGTTAAATGTAAGATCTTCCAAACATAGCTCACTTCCAAACAATGATTTTTCAAATTTGCACTTATTTGCAGCTATTTAGATCTAAGAGAAGCAATAATTCATGGAAATTTCTTTTATTTACAAAATCAATTATTGATAAAATTTTGAATATGAATTTTAAAAAATTTAATGGCATTTTCGTACATTAAATAACTATGTGATTAAATCTTTAACCTTTTGAAGCAGAATTTTTATTAAACATATTTTTCATACTTTTTTCGTTACTTTGTATCTAGGTCAAAATTAGTGGAAAAATTAGCATATTAATAATTCATGCTTCATGACATACAGCACGAAACACTTGCATCTCTTTCTGCGTTAAATGTAAGATCTTCCAAGCACAGCTCACTTCCAAACAATGATTTTTCAAATTTGTACTTATTTGCAGCTATTTAGATCTAAGAGAAGCAATAATTCATGGAAATTTCTTTCATTTACAAAATCAATTATTGATAAAATTTTGAATATTAATTTTAAAAAATTTAAACTACGTTTTTTAAGTTATTTTTAGTACGAATATAATTCCAATAATCTGACAGATTTAGATTGTAATTTAGGGAGATTCATAGTAATTATTGGACTGCTTTTTATAATTAAAAAATTTAAAAAAATGTATTTTTACTTATAATTAAATCGTCAAAAAAATCTATAAAAGAGTCACCGGTGTCCCATCTGTGTTAAAGGGTTAAAAATGCTTACTTTAAATATATGACGACAAATGCAGTGATCTACCTTGATTCTAATTCAAATATAAGTTTATGGGAAAAATCTCTATATTGATATCTGAACAAAGAATGAAAGTATTTTGCTAGATTGTACGGAGAAGGTGATGTTGGGGGAAATAAACACCTAGTTCGACTTAAATTGATGACACAAGATGAACTCGTCATTTAGATAGGAAAAGATTTGAGGAATTAGCATATGTTAATCTGAAAAATTCCATACTATTTTCGTAGTTCAGAAGTAAATTAAAGATGAAATTGAAATAGTAAAAGTATAGAGAGATTATTATATTTTCACGAAAGGAACAATAAGTAGTTGGAAGAAAATGGAATTCATTGAAAATTCGATGCCAATATAATGACACCGAATCATTACCGATAATGAAGAAAAAAATCATGTTAAAAAATTGGAATGATAAGGGAGATATTAATTGCTATATTTCATTACAATTATTTAGGAAAAATAATGCATATAAAATGTTCAGATGTCATTCAAATATCAATGAAGCAAATGGGTATATCTGGAATTCATGAAATATGTTTTCCTTACAACTGTACTACATATAAAAACGGCGGATTGTAAAATTCATTGTTGACAATAAGCATCGATGAATTCAAATTTAAAGAAAAAGTATAATTGCAATTCTTGAGAAAAAATTTGTTTTTACTTTTTGTTTCATATTTCATTGACACATAGAATAGAAATTGAATCTTTGTTATCTTCCTTTAATTAAATATCATAAAAAAATAATGCATGTTGAAATAATGCTTTAATGCATTGTAAATCTTTAATAATAAAAGTGTACAAGGAGTAAAAATTAAGTTTAAATTGTTTCATAAGTTGTGTCATTATGAAGC
>NC_092214.1:21906587-22052569 GCF_043381705.1 Parasteatoda tepidariorum | reverse complement strand
ATATATATATATATATATATATATATATATATATTTTTTCTTAAAATTGATATTCCGATGAAAAATAGAGAAGAATGGTTTGACAAAAATATGTATATTTTTATATATTAAATAATTATATTATTTAATACAATATAAAAAAATAAAAGATAAGTAATTATCTTCTATTTTTGAATTATATTTTTTTTTAAGATTGTATTAAATAATTTAAACTCTTTAAAAGTTTAAAATAAAAGAGAATTTTAGATTTTTCACATATGAGAACATACGCACTGTTACATGACATACTTTTCTATCATAAAAAAAAACACTCATCAAAAGTATAACAATATTCAAGAAATAATATCATATTTTCCTCATATTTTGTCATCTTTTATCACCTTTGTAACATCAGTTATCAACTAATTATACAAATTTAAAATAACATCTTGTAGGAATTCTACACTTTCTAAAACTCTAAATCACATCTACACTTTCTAAATCACATAATACAGCTGTATTTATGAATATCTTGATCAAAGAGTAAATGCTTTTTTATTATTTATCAGATAAAAAAAATTCCCAAGAAAAAAGAAAAAAAAAACTAAGAGCTAGCGGGTAATATATCTTTTTGTTACTAATAGATATCAAAAATCTCCTTAAGCAAAGTTACATTCTTTCGTGAATTATGCTCAAAAAACATAAATAAAAAGTTTAAGAAATTCCAATTCTCCGGATAGAAGATGCTACTTGCAGGACATCCGACAAACCGGACCAATCATCTTCTTACATTAATTCCTCAGACCCAATCCTCAACTGATTCTTCTTTGCTGTTAAAACGATTAGCCTCGAAACAAGAAGTAAAACTTGAAGCAGTTTGCTTTCAGTGCTTCTTGGAAGTGGTTGTTTTTTCATCCTAGTGAATCTTCTTTAATGAATGCCAAAAACACTTCGGCTTCGAGTAAAGAATAACAATTAACACGTTTTTTTTTTTCGCAAAAAAACTGGTGTTTTCTTATGGAAATTTTGGAGATTAACGCTTTAAGGAAGGTGAGGTTTATATTAATTATTCTTTATTTTAATTTTATTTTAACCTTTTTTATAATTTTATTTTAAAATTTGATTTTTCAGTTTACGATTTAGTTTTGTTCGTATAAAATACTCCAAATATTTTTTGAAAAACATTTTTGAAAGTAACTTAAATTGAAGATTTCTGAACAGTTTATTTTTTGAACAACCTTTTTTTATTAATTTAGGGAATACATGTGTTGTGACTTATTAAATTTTTACATTTTTCATTAATCATTAATTTCATAGCTATTTTAAAATTCGCAAAGAAATGTTTTTAATTGGAACTGCGATACTAATAACCAACTCATTTGAAAAATTTTTAAGCTGCATATTTGTTGGAGAACACTTTTCTTAAAATTACTATGAAAATAGGAATAAAAAGCCCTAAAATACGGTTAAAATAAATTTTTGTCCACTAACCTATCTCAAAACAAAAACAAAAAATATATCGAATTAAAATTAAAAAAAGAAACTCTTATTTTTTAATAAAGTTGTTTTTAATATTTTGTATTGAATACTATAGCTGAGACAAATCTTTGTCATTTAATATACAAAATAATGGAATTTTATCACATTTTTATTTGTCTTAAAATATTTAAGTGGATAACCATTTTGAGGCAACAATGACGAATATTGGATATAATTTGAAAAATGTTTCAAAATTGACTTAAATACAACACAATTTTTATGGGCTGATGAAATTAAAAATGAAGGACAAAAAATCCGTTTACAGTTTCTTTTTACGGGAATTACAACTTTTCAGCAATGCAATTTGTTATAAATATGCACGTAATTCATATAATTCTTGTTAGCCAAAGTGGTAAATAAAGTGAGATAATCTCCCTAATTCCTTTAATCCATTTCCTATTTATCAATCAGTATATTCCTTGTAAATGTTAAATGGGCTTTAAAAGAATTTAGATTCTTAAAATTAATGTATGTAGTGTTCATATTTCTTATCGATCTTTCTCTGGTCAGGTTATAAAAATTATTCACAATGTTAGATTGATGTCAAGCATTAAAAATATTAATAGATTTATGTGTATTCTTTCATTCAGAAGCAACTAATTACTTCATTTTTTAGCACTAGCTTAGCTGTATAGAAAAAAATTAAACGTATCGCAGATATTTTTGTGGCTATTAGTCTAAGAAAGTTATAATAGCTTTGAATTATTTCCTAATCTACAACCAATTAACTATATAATGGCTTATTAACCAATTAATGTTCTAGATTTATATTTTACGAAACATTTTGTATATTAATATTATATATTCTGATGCAGCTTGATTCAATAATAAGGTTAAAAATATTTTAATTTAAATAATAAACATCTGCAACAAAATCAGAAAGCACATTAAATTGATTTAATTTAAAGTAATACGCTTTCAATATTTCTTTTTATATTGAAAGCGTATAATTTTAAAAAAATTAAATCATTTATTTATTTAGTTATTACAAAAATATTTTAACTACCACTCCCGAAAAAAAAGTTAAAGATTACATTTTTACTATTAAAAAAAACTATTTCACACGTCCCTTAAAATTTTCTTTTCAAATCTTGTAAGGGATAACCGATTGTAATTATTCTTATCTTTGCTCTGCGAATGTCTTATATTTTCATTTAAACGTCTTAAATTAACAAGCCGCAAGACATATCACCCTTACATTAGGATATATCGTGCTTTTATCGCATCAATACATTTTACTTTATCGTAAAGAGAGAGGAAAAGACATTAATCTTCACCTAAAAGGTCATTAAAATTTGTTTTTGGTAATAAAACCGCGTAATACATTTATTAGTTTTTTTTTAAATTGAGGAAAAGTTTTTTCATGAATATTTTCCTCTAATATTACAGATATGAGATAAATAAAATTTTGGAAACTGATTATGAGTTGCAGGGGTGTAATGAAGATACATAAAACACCTATAGTAATCAATGAAATTTCTAAAATAATTAACAAGATAAGGGATAAATAAGGCAGTTATACTAAAAAAAAACATTTTGACAATTAATTAAAAGAAAGAAAAAAATATTACGAGATATTTTTAATTACTTTCAATTTGGTTATAATATTAAATGGTGCTGATATTAATTAATCTTAATAGTTCACAACTATAAAAATATAGTTTCCAAACAATTAATTCAATTTCAAACTCGACTCAGTATTGGAGTAAATAGGAAACACCTGGAAATTTTTTCTAATCAAAAGTTAGTAAAAATCATAGCTAAAATTTCTATTTATTTACCTTTTCATTTACCTGTTTCGTTTCTTAATTAGGTTACTGTTAAGAAAAGTTTGAAATTCTCTTTCTAACTTCAAATGTTTTATCATAAATTTTACAGCTTTATGATAAAGTTAAATGAAAATTTGTAAACTGTAATGTATTTTTGTAAATATGTAAGTTACAAAAATTATGTTTTTTACGTCAAATAATAAGGCAAACTTTTTTTAAATCTCAATCATGTGAAAAAATTAACTACATCCCTATACTGAGTAGAAAAGTGTATCTGAGGTTACTAATTATTTATAAAAAAAAACTAACCAGAAGCATATTTAAAATGTAAAATACAATGATTATCATATTCAGTTTGGTTGGCACTCATCTATCTTTTTCAAATAGTTGTTTGATAGTGGATGACTTAACAACAATGATTTTGAATACTAAACTTCAACGATTTCGGATGCTAAGAAAACACCGATTTAGGTTGTCATTTAGGAGACTTTCCTAAAAGAATGTTGATAAATATGAACTTTGAAGGACATAGACACAAACAGAGTCAGTCTACTATTAAACTACCACCAATCATCAAAAAGCTATACTTTTTAAGTATCATGGATAATGTTTGCCAATTCTATTACACCTCTATTGCTGCTAAATGAAGAGGTAAACTTATCTTTAACACATTTGAAATTGCGGAGTCCTTTACAAAAGTTTAAAGTGTTTTTGAGGATTATTTGGGAAGTTAAGGTGGATTTGAGTTTCTTTGAAGTTGACTTCAAAAACAATCTTAAAAAATAAACCTCTGTAGGTCTAAAATCAAGTTGGTATTTTTTTCACTCTTCAAGTTTTTTTGAGGTTGATAGAAATATATCTTAAAGCAACCAGCTTAGAAAGTTTCGTTTAGGTTGCACATGTTATTTTTTTCTACACTTTCAAGCAAATTAATGTAATTCAGGAGTGAATATTTTCCCCCGATTTCAACTGAAATTATTACTGAGCTATATATGAGGTTGATTTTATGGTGAAGTTTATTGATGAGGTTATTTTTGGTGCTAAATTTCTTGGTGCCTTATTTTCTACCTCATTTGAATTTTTTTAACACCTGTCAACTTCAAAAGCAGCTTTTTTTAGGGAAAATAGAAACTTTATATTTGCTGCAGTGTGAACAAGGATGGTGTTTGAGAATTTCCTTTGTTGAGTTTTATTATTATGTTGAGGCATATTCTTTTTTGTCATATTCAAGTGATTACTTTGTTGTGTCTTATTGTGTCTTTGTTGTGTCCTTTTTTGATATTCAAATTCTTTATAAATAGCCAGGATTTTAGAGCATACATATTTTATATGTTTTGGTATTATCTTGGTACTATTCAATATTATAGCAATTCGACATATTCTAAATGTATTCAAAATATTCAATGGTATTCAATGTATTCTAAACTTGGCAGATTTGATAAAATTTTTATTTCTTAGGATAACGCTTTTGAGTTTTACAAACTTGATATACTTCTTTGCAAAGGTCACACGTCCACTGGATATAATAAAATGAACATCGTAATAATTATTATGTTCTATTCTTAATGAGGAGTCTTTGATATTAAAAACTTTCCCCCTATTTTCTCCTATTTAATGAATGTGGCAGAAACATATCTGGAATAAAATAATAATAAAATAAACAATGCCCAAAATATACAAAGAAAAAGTTTAAAAAAAAACACAAGCTTGAAAAAAATCATATTGTAATTATGAAAAGTATTTTTATGTAGATACCATACCAAACCAAGACAAACCAAAGCAAATAAGTATTAAAACGATCGCTTAACTCCGATTTCAGAAACAAATTTCTTTTCAAATTTCCTTTCGATTGGAATAGCTTACAGATAATTTCACTGTCATTTTTTTTTTAATTCTTTTATCTTTTAACTGCTTATCCAAATTCAAATTGACGAAACAACGAAAAATCACACACATCACATATTGTAATTATGAAAACTATTTTTATGTAGATATATAAAACAAACCAAAACAAATAAGTATTAAAACGATCGTTTAACTTCGATTTCAAAAACAAATTTCTTTTCTACTTTCCCTTCGATCGGAATAGCTTACAGATAATTTCACTGTCATTTTTTTTAAATTCTTTTATCTCTTAACTGCTTATCCAAATTCAAATTGACGAAGCAAAGAAAAATCACCAGTTAGAAATGTAGATCGCGGCGACAAAACAAAAGAATAATCGCGTTTTGTCGCGTGCAAGGCACATTTTCACGGTATAAAAAAATAATGCGAAAAGCCGCATTTGTTTCATCGCTCTTTTTAATCCGATTCAAGATGTGGTAGAAAAAAAGAATATTTTGGATTTCTTTTAGAGCTAAAGAACTTGCTTTAGAAGGTATGTCTTTTATAAACAATAGCTCCGAAAATTTCATGTCTCAGTGAACACAGGGGAGTAAAAACCTTCTTACATAAAATGCACTTATATCGCTGCTGGCTAAGATGGAATGGTTAAAAAAAAATGAGACGAATCAAAAATAAAAAAAAAACGAGAGTGAAAAAAGAAGGAACTATTCGCGGCGATACATACTGTATGATTTTTTTTAATCTCTAATATATTCTCTTCTTTTTTTCTGTTTTACAAAGTTCAATGTATAAAGAAAGTCTAGTCTTTATTTATAAGGATTGATCGAATGCGAATTTTGGAAGATAGAAGTAAATACTGGGTATAATATAATATAATACTGGATATAATATACAATTGATCCAACAACTTTTACAAACGGTATCAATTGAATGCTGAAATTTCTTTTTTATCAAGCTTCCCGTTTACTCGATTTCAAATTTTTTTATAAAATATAAAAAATCCATCACAATTAGGTATGGTAACGTTACTTTATAAAGTAACGGATAAGAGTACAAGTACTTAAAGCGAAATTGATGAGTTAAAAATGAAAGGTAATTATTAAAAAGTAAAAGTACCAAACATTAAAGTACTGATTTTAAGTGCACTGAAAAAATTTTAACTTCGAAGTAAAATAAACTTTTATTAAAAAGCATGTGAGGAATTGAAAGTTAAAATATTTAATTAATCTGCTATCTTTATGAAAAGGGATAATAAAACTTTATCAAAGATAGTTTGACGACAATAGGATAATTTGTCTACGAATGTGTATATTTTACGCAAAAATAGTCATTGTCTGTAAACAGTCACTGACAGCATAGTCACTGTCAGTAAGGAGTAGTCAAGTGCTTCACAATATTGAAGCAATTATGATTTTGCACTAGATTTTCTTCTGAGGCTATGTGAGAATACTAAAAACGTTCGATTACCGAATCACTTTGGCAGTGATTTTGATAAAATTAACAATTAAATATGGTTTTATAATATGTGATAAAATTCGGAAAAATGTAGTAATTTTATCATTATACCTTGAAGCATGGCATAAAAACCATTTATTTGGGTAAATTTAATTTTCAGTTTTGTATTTTTTACTAAATTTGCGTACTAAATTTTACTAAACCATATGAACGGAAAATTACCTAATAAATGGTTTAAATACCGTATATTTGGGTTTTGTTAACCAGGATTATGTTTTTTTCTTCTTTTTTTTTCACTAAAAATGTCATTACTTTACAGTACAGGTGATTTCTATAGAATTTTATCGCTAGTTATTTTGCTTAAAGTCTTTCAAATAATTTTAAAAAATGTTTAAGTGGAGTTTTTGGGAGAGTAATAATTTCTGTCTTCATTTTCGCTCAAAATGGTTTCATTTTTCTTAAACAAAGTAACGAAAGTACGAGTAAAAGTACTAAAATTCACATACACAGTGCAAATATATACTCCTTAAATTTTTTTTACATTACTCGAAACGAAGTTAAAAGTATTGTCATATATGTTCACAGTAAAAAAAAATTGAATAATATTATAAAACTTGATAAGAAAGACATGCATATTAGATGTTTATAACTTTAATTTTAAATGATTAACATAGATTTGTACAATGTTAAAAACAGTTTTTGTTGTGATATTGATTGGTATAGAATGAATAATATTTTTAGAAGAAGAAAAAATCCCTTAATCGAATTTCACTTTTGTTCCGACCGAACTATGTAGGGGTCAAAGAACTGGCCTTGCATCAGAAAGGTTCCAAGTTCGAATCCCTGGCAAGGCATGGATGTTCTTTCATTCTCTGTACTATCTGTCGTTACTGTGGGAGCAATGTTGTTCCTCCCAATATGGTGCCCCTGAAAGAATGACCAACATATCTGCCCTGTATATGCCTAAAAAGTGACCAACTGTTAACGTAGGTGGACTTCGGAAATAAAAAGAAAATTTTTGCTTTTGTTTTCTATTTGCAACATATTTTTTTCATGTTGCATATTACACGTTTTTTGAATCGGAAATACTTATACATTTATCTTCATAAAATACAAAAAAAAAATTATACCCACTTAATATCTTAAGGCATATTGGTAAATTTCTATGATGCCAGAATCACCATTTTCAACTGAGAAAAGATTTTTATTGATACTCTCTTCTTCAGTATATTCATAGTGTTATTAAAAAAATCACTGAATTACAGTTCAATTCATTTCATACAATGCATAAAATTACATTTAAAATCAATGTTCAAAAGAAAGAAACATTCATGACAAAATAATTACTGTACAAATAAGGAAAAAATTCCTGTTTTAAAAGGTTTTTCATATAATTCGGGCTCTTCGCTGACTCTCTGTTTCTACGTTAGGCACATTCCGGCTTTTAGAAGCTGAATAATTTTCATTTACTTTTATTACTTCCCATCGTTTTATTATTTTATTTATTTTTATTATTCGGGATCAAAATTTTCTTTTTTTGGCGGGATGAGTACTTGAGTTACTTATAGTGCATAAAAGTCAAATCTCATGACATGGTAATCTTAAATTTTCAAATTCTTTACTATTTTGGGTGAAGAAGAATTATGCTTGTAAAATTATTAATTTATGTAATAAATTTTTAACTTTAATGTTTTTGTCTTACAGAAAAAAAATATGACATATCATTTTTAAGATTAACTTTTAAGCTCTTGAGAAAATTACTTTTTTTTCTTGTAAAACGAATTTCAGTCACTCTTAAATTTAGTTTTCAATTCAATACTAAATTCGTAGTAAAATGAAGAAATATTGTCAACGAAGTTCAATATTTAGCGCGTTATTTAACATTACTATGAACTCTAAAACACTATCAATCATACTTTAACATCAATAAATTCAAAACAATCACTAGAAGAGCAGTTAGTTTGTCTTCATTTAAATACATGATATTGTGGTATTGTCGTTTGAGTCAATAACAATAGAACTTTTATCAGATTTTCGGCTACTTGAAGAACAAAAAAATTACTCATTACTTAAAATAATAAATATTTATAACATATTTAAAATGTTTATTTACTTATTTTTATCAGTTTAAAAGAATGATTCGCTATTGAGTTTAAACAACTAGTAGAGTTATAAATTTCCAGGTGAATTATTTTGTAATTTGATTTTGTGTATAAATAATACTTATTGAAGCTAATATCTAGACTTCAAGCACATATTTTTTTGTAATTTTTTAGGTAATTTTCATAATTTAATTGATAATTTAAGAAACAGTATTGTGAAATTTTCATAAAATGATTACCATAAATATTTATACAATGAGAATATTAAGTTCTTGATTCTTTTCTGCATAATTACTTTATAATTCTAAACTTTATGCAATAGCGGATCAATTTTTTTTTCAAACAAAATGGAATTTTTTAAGAGCAGATAAATATTTCAACGTGAATATGCAGATAAATATTTCAACGTGCTTTAAAACTTGAAAATAAATTATTAAATTTGATAATTTTCTTCATTTGAAAAATATTTAGTTAAAATTTACCTTAGAACAAATTGTATATTAACTAGAGCTAACCACTATTTTTGAGAAACATTAGCAAATCCTACTTTCAATGAAACAACAACAATAAAACTAAGGAGAGTTAAAAATAATTTCCTATCAATATAAAATTAATAATTAAAAAAATATTATTTCCCTGTAGTGTTTCAGCCTTTTTTTAAAGTGAAAACGGCTAACAATCAGTTTTAAATAACATAAACATTGTTAAACTTTAAAAAAATAATGTTTATTTTATTTAAGCTCTTATTATCGAATTAACAAACATTTTCAACATTCTTATCTTTATCACTAACAGCCTTAAACTGAATTTTGGGTTTAAATTTTCTCTTCATTAATTTTTTAATACCCGTAAAGATTTGATTTTTTTTTCTAAAATAATATCTATCCTATTTATTTCTTAGCTCGTTACCTTTTATTTAAAAAAATAAAACCAATTATGAAGTCAAAATGTTTCGAGGAAAGAAAGAGAATACAAAATTAAATTATTTAAAATTAATATTTTTAGTTTCAAATAAGTTGAGTAAAGAATACATTTTTCCTTCTTTTTATTAAAATAAATAATCAAATAATTAATAGAATTAATGAATAATTAATGAGTTTGTAAACTCAAATTGGCTCTCTGCTTAAATAGATTTTAATTTTGTAAACAATGATTATTTAAGTTTGGAATTTTATTTAAAGAGCTTCATTTTTAAATACGGTCCTTTATGGCATTTGTTCACCAACGCTTTCATTTGTCTCAAATAAAAACTTTGAAAATACGACACATGCAATACTTTTCGAGTACTACACTACATAAAACAAAAATAGAGACAAAGAGTTGAAACAAGTAATTTAATTTCACTTACTCGGTAACTTTCTTCTCATTAAATGATTTAATTCTTGTTCACTGCGTCTTGTTGGAGCCTAAATTACAAAAAGAGCACATTAATTTGTAATTTACACATATTCGATGACACACTGAGGCATTCATTTCTGAAAAATAATCTAAGTTTGGAAAAGTATTAACAAAATTCATTATAATAAATGGCTACAAACTTTAAAAAACGAGAAAACAATATTTTCAAAATATCGACCATTTGCGAAAACGACGTGCGGTCTGAGAGGACGAAAGTAACAGTGCAAATATTTAACTTAGAATGATCTGATGTGCTGCAGAAAAAACAGTTTCAGAATTCTTCCAATCTGTAGTGTTATCTGTTCACAAGCTTTGCAAATATTTTTAAAATTTGACAGTACAAAAATCAACTAGTTTCTTAAGCAGACCACAGCAAATCGTGCATCTTTAATCTTTATCTCTTTTCATTTTTTCACTCGATTTTTCAAATAATCGGTTGCTTTTGGACAATCGATAAATATGAATTATTCGGCTCCGAAATATATATGATTTTGGGCAAACTTTGAAAAAATACCTGCTTTTATTTGAAATGCTCCAAAAGTAATTTATTTAAAAACTTTTATTCACTGTACTATTTTTCTCAGTTATTTAGATAAAAAATTACAATATTATCAAAATTCGGCCGAAATAAAAGTATCTTAGTATTATTTGATAGAACTGTATTTTTTAAATATTAAAATACGCAATTTATTAGACATTAATACTATAATTATTACTTTTATTAAAATATCACCAAAATAGTTGCCATCTTCTGCTTTATGTGGAAGAGTTTTATCAAATAATTTGTCTGGTAGCAAATTTTTCACTTGAACATTTTTGATGTGAAAATTTATTGATTTAAATCTGATTAATACTGATCTTGATTAAATCTTGATTTAATACTGATTGTGTTCGCTTTTTAAATGTTTGCGAATTGAAATCATTTTCACTTATCTTAATTGTTTTACTACCACTTTCAAAAAACTTGCATTTTAGGCTGGTAAGTGTAATTTGAAATTAAAAAGTACATTTAAGGCAGTATTAAATATGCATAATTAAACCTTGTCATCTAAAATTATATGTATAATATAGTGCAATCAATAAGGAAGTTATAGGCTGATATAACGGTTAATTGTAAGCGTTAAAATAAAATTCAGCTTCATAAAAATAAAATTTAAATAACCTATAAGAAAAAATTTTCTGATCTCAGTCAAGAACCTCAATTGATTCCGTGACAGAATAATAATATACAAATATATGGAAATAACAACTGAACTTTGAAACCTTAACTAATTTTTAGGAACTACAAACAAGCTGTACTTCAGACTGAACACTTTAAAATCGATTAAGAAACCAAATCATTGCATCATAAATTTACTTTTTGCCCAGTCTTTTTAACAGTATGTAATTTGCATTTACATTGCTTGAATTTTAAATTTAAATTCTTGATTTTTTACACCACAAAATATTTTTTGACGATTGAAATTTTATATTCTTGATCCATTTTTGTTTGAAATATATGTTTTTCTTTATATTTTGCTTCGTAAGAAATATTTTGTAACTACTTTACTATAGTTTCAAAAGTAAAATTTTCAATTTTAATTCTTTGTCAAGAATTTTATAATAAAATACATTGACGCTAAAATTATATATTCGTTTTGAGTTTTTCAATATAGCACCTTTTGTTTCATTTTCGATTGAGAAAATTTAATGTAAGACTTTAGTAAAATTATGTAAAAGATATTATTTCAAAATATATGATTATTGAAATAAAGAATTTACAGAAAATTATATTTATACTGTAATATTATAAATTATTACCTTCGTTTGATTTTGTCGTTTTGAAAGCATGTTTCATATTTATTAATTTGTAAAATATCTTTTAATTGAACCCTTTTTGTTTTTGTTTATTTATTGAGAACAACGTAATATATTATTTTAATTTTTTGATAAAAACAAACGAGTTTCTTGTCTTATAAATAAAGAGTTTTTAATTTATTCTACCTCACCTTTTTTTTGCAACATATACAATTCTTGCTTTAACTTCTGTCAATTCTGTGTGTTTCGGTAATTTTTTTTAAATTATTAATCGCTTTTGATTACAATTAACTGCCGAAATTGCACTTTAAATTTGAGATGAAACGTCATCTTTTCTTACTATTTCAGCATTTACGAAAGTAATCTGTTGGTGGTAAAAGTATACAAGATTGATATATATGTCTACATATCAGCATTTTCATCCCCAAGCAGTTATTCGTTTCGTATAGACATTTTTTTATTAATAGTTCGAATTATTTGACAAAGTTGCAAAACTATTTTAACTAATTCAAATTTTGAAAATCAGAATTAATAAAAGAAAGTGAAAAAATATTTATTTAGTTTTTAAAAACATTTAAAAAATCAAATATCGCAGATAAATAACTTGGATAAAATAATTCCAATTTAATTTAATTTTTAGGTCGTAGTTATTTTCAAATTAAAATTTCAATTACTCATTAAAATTAATGACTTTTTGCAAGCATTGATTTAATTTTGTTATTCGCCTATGGCTTTTGAAGAATTCAAATCAATGCAAAAATATAATACCAGATTTACTTTTTGTTGCAGTGACGTCTTAAATATGTAGGGGATAATTTATCGCCTTTTTAAATAAATAGTTTTAGAAATTTTTTTAAACGCAACAAAATTTCAAAGTGGACATCATTTGATAACCCATATTGTTTGTAAATTGCTTACAGTAGTACTACTGCTTTCATTAAAACCATTTTGTTTATTAAGGGTTTTTCTGGTGCAAAAACTGGGCCAATTCTTACCACTTCCGGGTCGTTTCACTATATATTAAGAAAAAGTGGAATCAAAAAGAATTAAAAATGTCATGATAACTAATATAGTAATAAAAAAATTTTCTAAATAAATAATATATTTTATAATTGTGTCTTAAATATTAAATAATTATTCCTTGCTAAAGCAATGATAAATTAAAATTTTTAAATGAATTCGATTTGATCCAGTAAATTAAACTTTCTGAAAACAATTCAATTATTCGCTTATTGTTTGCTTAAAGTTCTCTTAAAGTTTTCTTTATTTTTTCATGCCGTGCCTCTTCTTGATTGCATTTGATATTTCTTATCAAGATTTTACTTTTAATAGACAATGTATTCACCCTGGTTAGCATCATACTTTCAATGCCGGATTGAAAATGAATCGAAATTGTTCGAAAAAAATGAATTGGTTTTTAAGACTAAAGACATTACTTTCCTGCAACCCTAATATTTCAGGATGCGTCAAATTTTTTAACTGGCAGGTTGCATGAAAATTCAGAAAAAAATTAAAATAGGAAAGCAAAAAAGAAAAAAAATTTCTATGTATTTTAATAACAAATAACAAAATTAAAACATATTTCATAAGAAAATACACTAAAAATGCCTCGCACGGGACCATGAAATCACCGATATGTTAACATCAACCACAAATAAATGAAAATATTATACTACCTCTTCTTAAGTATTGCCCAAAAAATAAATATTTATATATATGTCTCTACTAGTTTCAAACAATTAAGGAAATCCCATTGTGTTCATTTCTAATTTTTTTTCCACATTTATGCCATATTCAATTTTTATATTAGATCTTATTTAGAATGCTAGAAAGTGGAATACTCAGAAGAAGTTGATATTTATTTGAAAACACTAAAAACCAAAAATAATTTTGATTTGAAAGGGAAAATCTCTCAGTTATTGCTTATAAAAGCATTTGTCAGCAGCAATAACTGCTGGGTGAAAATATTTTCTCTTGTACCTCTCGATTGAAGAATGGTTAACCATGCGTGTCATCCAGCAATTAAATACGGAAATATTCCCTGGCTGTAATACGTGAGGCACAATAAAAATTTTTGGCACTTGCTGATGTGTGAAGCCAACCGTGGCGCCAAATTTGTTGCTGTTTAATATCGAGTCAAAGGTATTATTCGTTTCTCCTCACTTAGCATTAAAGAAAGAGAGTTTGAAAGAGTGAAAATTATCTACGGATGGTATAGCAAAGATCTTCAAGCGTCACCCTTTCTTACAACTTCATTGTAAGATGCTGACTGCCTTTAATTATGAAATATTTTAACTCTAATCCTCCATACATGGTTTGATGATATCTTGATTTTCATTTAAGTGCAATCATTTATAGTTTTAATGAATTAAGGTGATTCAATCGTAACGAAAAGAGAAGACTCAATTAGCTAAACTCTTTTAGTGATTTTGAAATCACTATGTAAGTGTCGGTCACTGATTATGCTAGTCTATGACTCACAACAACATGTTAATACTTTTAGTACAAGTCAATTCCAATTTAAATCATACTGAGAATTTTCGTCAAGGCTTTGAAAAACTTTGTCGTCACTTGAAAATATTTGTTTTCCCATGTTTCAGAGTTCATACACTATAAAAATTTCATACCGGTACTTTTTTTTTCTTCATGAAATTCATTTTTATCGAAGCATGCTATCAAAAAAAATCTGATATGCAGTAATTTTTACAGTAATAATTACCGCAAAATCATTGAATTACTCTAACTAAATAAATATTACTGCAAAAATTATGGTGTAATATTTTATGGTATTAATGGGTTATACGGACGATGCACCCAAAGTGTCGGTATTTTATATCGTAATTTGATCCAGAATTTTTTGCAGTGTATATTTTCAAAACTTAAACCATTATCTCTGCGGTATGTTATAATCTTAGTTAAATCATTTTAAATGACGATAGGCACGAAAAATTAAATTAAAGCAGGTAATTAAAAATATATTGTCTCCTCAAATTTCACAATTAATTTCATGAAAACATCCAAAATTATTTTTACTAATCTTCTTTTTCTCTCCAAAATGCTAATTTTTCATTTTCAGTCCCAATGAGGATGAAAATATGGTATGAATTGTTGAAAAATGGTATACCAAAAACAAGGCATGCATGGTTGAAAAATGGTGTACAAAAAACATGGTATACATAGTATACAACATGGTATTCATTGTCTACAAGAATTTTCGTTTAAGTTCCAAAAAATATTGTTTGCCTGAATTTCACAGTTCATTCTATGAAAAAAATTCAAACCCACTATCACTTCAGTGGGTAAATTCTTTCAATTTAAAAAAAAACGGAAAAAAAGGGGGGAAAAACAATTTTTTGGGGAATTTAAAACATATTTCATTCGTAATCATTTCATAACCATTCTTTTTATCAGTAATAATGACTCCATTCATGAAACCAATCGCATTACTTCTTAAGAATTACGCAATTAACTTAAGCTATTAGTTTTTTATAGCTATAAGTTATTCTCGCGAAATAAATTTTTCAGAAGCTACCGTGTAATCAGTATTGGATCTGTGTATATTTTCACGATTGAAACTATCCAATATACTATTAAAAAAACTTTTCTAATTTTTGACTTAATAGTTTTCTGATTGGTTATTTTTACTAGAGATTTCAATCCGTATTTCCAGAAAATGATATATTATTTTATGTCTCAATAAAACTATTTAAAAATGCAAATCATGAGTAAATTTTTTTTCAGCGCAAACATATTGTGTTGTGTGCAAATGTCATTTTTTTAAAAAATATTTTGCAATATTTTCGGTTCCCATGACAGTTTTCTAAAAAATATTTATAAATTTCTCAAATTTTCTCAAAATCTATATAACTTAGATAAAGAACTAAGAAAAACTAACTAAAACTAACCTTGTATTAACCTTAAAACTAAATCAGCTAAATACTTAAAACCGATTTTTTCCTCATCTAAACGCAAGTAGTAAGGGAATAAATTTCAAATTTAGAAAACTAAGACTCAACCTGACCGCTAATACTTCTTAAAAATTAACATAAATTTTAGTTATGATTTTTTTCAGTATTTTTTTTAAAAAGCTTTCAAGATATTTGATCTTTATATGTGGTCAAATATCTTGATCATATCAGGCATTTTAACCTCCTTATGTGTAACAAAAAACACAAATAACAAATCATCATATTTTTTCATTAGGAAGTGTAAACTTTATCTTTTCTTTCAAAAAAAATTTGTTTGTTTTTGAGACTGCTCATTGTTAGCAAACAATGCAAGTGATATCGTTGAAGCCATTTGTACAAATAATGATTTTTAACGACTGTTTTTTTAAATAAACTAAAAATAATCGCTTTTTTATACAATTATTGACTTAGCAAAAACTGATGATAGCAAAATCTAGACAAAACGCATTTCAGACATAACAATCTCTTAGCTTCTATAAATATTTTGTACCCAATTTCCTTTTATTATTTATTGTTATACAAGAAGTGAAACTTACAGACTGTTTTTAATTATCATCTTAGTTACAAAATAACTGTCATATGATCTAAATATTTAAGATTGAGATGCTTTATTATTGATAACCTACTTTCCACTTGATTGAATCGCAATTAGTTACCACTTTCAGAAGTTAATTCTTAAGATATGTCTACATGTTTTTTGGGACAGATTATATATCATACCAAAGAATCGCAACTAATGAATTGCCTATTTATTGAATCTTAATGCTTATTAAGATATGTTCAAACTTATCCATCGTAATTATTGGTCGACCTGAACCAAATATTAAGCTATCAATAAAGAATTTTTTCCAAATGCCGATTATTCGTTTCTATTTTTAAATGTTTCACAAAGAAACACAAATAACTTCGTTTTCGTAAAAAAAAAAATTCTAATATAATTTTTAGTCTATTTTTATAATGGAACAGAATCACTACACGGAGAAAAATATTTTAAAAAAAACTTAATAATTCTGGTCATAAAAACCAATATATATGGTGCTTATCAGAAATTCTTGTTTTCACACATTTAGTAAAAATACAAAACTGACGAGTAAATTCAACCGAATTAATGGTTTTTATGCCATGCTCTACGGTATCAAGATATAATTTCCTAATTTTAACACATTTACCAAATCTTAATACAAAAATTTAAAAAATACTTTGTTAATTTTTCAAAAAATCATTAAAAAAAGGTGATGCGGTAAAAATTACTGTGTTTTTGTAGCTCCCATTGAGTCGGAACCACGGTAAATGTTACCAAGTGATAGTTTTGACTTTACTTTTTTTCTCAGTGTATATTTTCTGAATCTATAGCTCATGTAACAAAAATTTGTATTTTTGTGAAATAGCGAAAATTCTTAATTTCTTAAAACTGATATTAATTTTAAATATTTAAATAGTAAAGAATAATTTTACAAAAATTTTAAAATAGCAATGCCTTTTATTAAAAATTAATTTGTTTTCAGTGTGTATTTTTTTATTAATAGTTATTAGTATTGATTAGTATTTTTATTCACTATTTATTTTTTATTTTTTGCTAATATTTTCAGTATAATTAGCAAATGAATAGTTTTCATTCAAAATGAATATAGTAACTTATTTTTTTAAACTAAGCCATTTGTTTTATATATTTGTTACAAGTCGCAGTTATGATTAATCATTCCAGACTTCAAATTTTGGTAATTAAAAGACACTAATATTTGGCATAATTAACATACCTGGAGTTCAATTCCAAACTTGATTTATTATTTATTTTTACCAGTAGAGCTGCATAATCATAATAAATCGATGTTTCATCATTTATTGATATTATTTAGGTATCTCTATAAATCGATATTTTATAAAGTAAAGTATTCTGAGAATATTTCGTGAATACCATGTCTTACAATGAATATTGATTGAGATATCATTATCATCATCAACCACAATAATTAACAAATGTAATAATTTTGCTTGTATTTCTTCTAATGTTAATTGTCTAATACCAAAAAATAACGAATAGTATAGATAATCATCGAATACGATGTGATCGGGAGTTTTGTAATATTTCATCTAGATAAAAAAAAATTACTCAAGAAATTTTAATTAATCTTTTACGGTCGTATTAAGTTTATACATGGGTGTCATGCTGGTCGGAATTAATTTACCTAAACGGAATTTATGAAATATTATTTCGAATTCTGCGTATCTCCGATGCCTGTTAACTTAATATAAGATCAGTATGGTTCTTTTCTGCGGTGACTGAGAGCAGACATACGACTAAAACGGTAAAAAAGCATTGCTGACTGAGAGTAGAGATACGACAGCAAAGGATTAAATAGAAAAAAATATCCTCTCAAAACAATAATTTTTCCTGACTATATATTGGGATATTAAAATTCCGATATCAGTCATTGCTAGGTACCGGTTCAACTTTTTGCTATAAGTAAAAACTCTTAATATAATTTGGATTCGATTTTTATATATTCAAAGGTTCAATTTGATAGCTAGAGCTGGAAGTATATTATGAATAATTTATGTCAGCAAATCAGTTGTTGAAAACTCTCCTTCTTCTTAGCTCAGTGTATCTAATTTGCATCATTTCATACTGACTTTTAACTCTTAACAAATCTTTCGAAAGTCAATGACCTTAATTATACGCATTTCTTAAAAACCTGACAGTAAAGAAAGTAAATTTATTCTTGCTTCCTAATATAAATGACAAAAGGATTTAAAAGAGAAAAGCATCATTGTCAAAGATTATTAAATTATCCGGATCAAATAAATAACAGAATTAATTATCTATGAAATTTAATCAAATCATTTTAAATGCATCGATAGTAAATTGTTTAGCATTCCTTTTCTTATGGTTTATTTTAAAACGTTTCCTAATTTTTACTTCTGCAATTGAAAAGTTTTCCCAATTATGATTATCTTCAATATTGTATTTTTCGTTTCATTAAAATCATGCATACTTCAATATCAATATGTTTAAAAATACAAGCAATTAAAATATACAAAATAATAGTTTTTAATTTTAGTAGTGACTGAGATAAATCACATTCGTATTTTCATGAAAATGATAATTTTTCAAATACATAAATTTAGATCAATGTTCAAAATAAAATTGGGAATTGAAAATATTAAATTATCTGATACAAAGAAATAACAGTATTATTTACGAGTTTCAATAAAAACATTTTAAAACTAATGATAGTAAATTGTCTAACATTTCCATTTCTAAGACTTACTTATAAAAGTAAAGAATAATTACTTAGTATTTTTTACTTTTCAATATTATTCAATAATAGTAGAGAATCTTTTGAATTGTAAGATATAAAAATGTTTACGTCATTTTTAAGAATATTTCTTTAAATTTTGAAATAAAATTGTGATCGAAGTTGGTCTAATTGTTCTTTGAGAAATCAGATTTTAAATATATAACATTTTTAAAAATTCGATAATTCAGAAACTATTTCATTAAAATTTTGTATCTCGTTAAAATTTTATATTTTGCCATGTAAAATTAAAAACTTGAAATTATAGAAATTAGTTTTAGATTTATAATTTTTCTACTATTATTCAATAAAAGTAAAAATTAGTAAAAAATATTTTGCAAGGGATTATCTTGGATAAACGATTTTCATAATTGAGTGCAAAAATGTTTTAATTCGCTTAAAAAGTTCTCGAGGTACGTCAAAGTATGCAAAGAGTAAAATTAGCATTATGGGGTCCAAACTTTTGATCGCTCTTTGACCAGACCATAGTTTTGCAACTACCCTCCATATTTGAAGGTTAGGACTCCGAATCCGTCGAAGAAAAATTATGTTTATTCAGCGAAAGTACGTTTTCATGTCTGATTTTGTAACAAACTACCATCTGCACTATTTAATTACACATTTAAGTTTAGGCTCTCAAACCATTTAGATCGTGTTTAAGAATTAAAATATCTTTCCATTAGATCAAAAGTTATTCACTGCGTTCCCTTTTTTATTTTGAGCACTTTGCACTAAAATGCATGCTGTTTTTATTTCATTACAGATACTAATTAATATTTGCATTAAATTAAATTAATTTTTTGTTCGGACTCTTAATTTTAACAATTATTATTCAAAAAAAAGTTTAGCATTACAGTAAAAAATCTTTTTTTAAATATATATTTTTCTTCAATTTTAAACAATAGTTCATTTTAGATGTAATTTCAAAAAAAAATGTTTTCTTCTTTTTCATTGGTTTTTTTAATGCATTTTTAAAAAATTCCATCTATTGTTTTCTGTGTAATAATCAGTTCAAAAATCAAAATTCAACTAATCTCAGAATTTAAACAAAAAATTGTATTTACATAAAAAAAAGACTTAATTATGTGCAATATTGAAAGGGGGGATTAGGATATATAGCACATAATATTTTGGGAAGCTTTTGGTCCATTTTGTAAATGCCTTTACATTTCCGGGCGCCACATGTGTATGGCTTTCTTAAAATTATTATAATAACGGTATATATGAGTAGTTATGGTACATAACCATTATGGTATGTATGGTATACAGAGCTACTGCTTAATGACAAATATATAAAATTGACAGTTATCATCTAAAAACTACTGTTTCTGACGTCTAAGCAAGACTGATGATCTCAACGGCCTTATTTCTTTTTGATTATGTTTTAACCATGCAAAGAAAAGTCAAAATTAGGATTATAAATGACAACCAATGTAATAGAAACCTAACTCCCTAATTTGAAAAAAACAAAACAAATAAATGTAAAGAAAATAACAAAACAAATTAAATAAATAAAAATATGCAAAAAAGAATACCAATTTTCGAAAAATTAAATTATGAATTTTTTGCGTTGTTCAATTCAATAACGATACATAAACTATTGGAAAACTAAATACGTACTGATGATAACTAAGATACGCCATTCGTTCCCTCTGCGATTTGGAGCAAATAAACACCACCTACTTATGCTTATATCACCTAACATATAGAATAAAGTTTCAATTTTTTCTAATAGAATTACTCTTTTGGTTGATTATTTTTATATTTGCGGTATTCTAAACCAATTTAAGTTTTTATATGATTCTTTTTTTTTAAATAGAAAGGCTTTTTTGAGATTAAAGCCACTTTAACAGCAAAAAAGCGAATCTTAGAACCGTCAGGCTTTATCATCATCATTTTTGCTGTCCCCTTTTAGGATTCCCTATATATTGCAGTGCTTTTTCTAAATATGAACAATTTCTTTTTTTCCATTTCTCAAGTTTTATGCTATTGCTTAAGTAGTGCAGATTTGTGGGGTCCAAATTAAATGATCATTTAAAAATGCTTTAATAAATCTAATTTTTTTAATCTTATAATTTTAATGCATAGTTTTTTTTTCTATTGCACCATCAAAGGTGGAGATTACTGTATTTTCTTTCCCAGTTGAATTTTGTGATAAAATGAAAGACAAGATTTTTGAATTTTTCACACTAAAATTTCAATTTTTAAATATATATATATATATATATTCAAGAAGTTTTTTTGAATATAAGAGGCACAGGACCTCTCAAGAGTCCTAGAAATGTGTCACCTTAAGCAAACTACCTGTTTGTCTAATCCTTTACGGCGGCTGTGTATTCGTATAAGCCGTTTTTGAATATAAATGCCTAGTTGAACTAAATAACCTGCACATCAGCAATACCAAAATATCCTAAGATATTGTACAGCAAACTAGTACTTGCGTGAGCGCCTTCAACCTTAGCCTCAAATGTGTGGTAAATGACGCATTGTGTTATTAAAAAGCCATTATAAACCAAAACACTATTGTCTAAAAATGACTAACAAATTCTATACATATCACATCAAGATGTAAAAGAGATAAAAACGAAAGCGGATGCGTCTCATCTTCAAAAAGAAGAAACAATACTTGAAGAGATTTTCCCATCAGAAAATGTTTTAGTTCATTGCTTAAAAAAGAAGATTCCTTTTAATTTTTTACTCTATTTCATACAATTTGAAACTGAATTTAAAAAATTAAAAATATTACATTCGCATTTCGTTTCCGGCAAAGATCAAGATATCTTAATTTAGAGTTCAGTGACCCAATCGATGAAAATTTTGCTTTGATGAACTATTGTTGGAGTGATAAGTTATTAAATCTACTATTGTACAATAAAAAGCAGGTATATTCATAAACTGTAGCGTAATCTTAAAAGACTTTCGTTTTATTTTATTTTATGACAATGTATTTTATCAAATAATATTCGAAAAACTTTTGAGTTGTAAGGTATACAAGTTTTTACATCATTTTTCAGAATGTAATTTCAAAGGGCCAAATATAAATCTCGAACGACATCGGTCAGATAATTCAATTTTTTTTCTTCTTAAATATGCGACTTTTTTCAAATTTTGATAATTCAGAGACTATTCGACCGAATTCATTAATATTTTATACTGTACCACATAAAATTATATTCTTGAAATTATAAAAATTAGTATAACATATAATTTAGATTTTTTGTACTATTATTCAATAAAAAAAATATTAATTTTTTTTGCATGGAATTTTCCTTGGGTAAACGAATTTCATAATTATATGCAAGAATTTTCGATTCGCTTAAAAAGCTCTCGAGGTACGGCAAAGTACCCAAAGAGTAAAATTAGTATTAAGGGATCAAGCTTTCGATCGTTCTCCTGATTAATCTGTTGTCACCATATTTTCCAGATTGAAACTACCCTCCGAGTTTTGAGGGTCGAGCATTCAAATCCAACAGGAAATTTTTTTTACTTTTTTGTCTCTAAATTTAAAATAAAATATTGTCTAAACTATTTGATTACAAATTTATGGTTAGGCTCTCAATCCATAAGGATCGAGTTTTAGTACTTGAAAATCCAACCAATAAATCAAAAGTTATTCAGTGTGCTCAGTTTTTTAAAAAAAATTTTATTTTGTGCAATGTGCACTAAAAATAAAAGTTGCTAGCATTTAATTGCCAAAAATACTTTAATTAGTCTGGTCTTCTACATTTTATTAAATATTAGAATTCGATTTTAGATAAACCTAAATCTATATACCTTTTAATTTATTTTTGCAGATTTAATTGTATACCTTTTTATTTTAAATCTCGACTTTTATAAAATGCAGTTTATTTTACCCTTCCAAATGCCGAAACACTTTTGCAAACATGCATTTAATATTATTATCAGCATTGGCTCTTATGCAAACTGAATTTCATTTGAAATGTAAATAAAATATTTACGAATTATTATTTACTAATTAAATATTCTAAATTAAATTCTAAATAAATTGAATGCTGAGCTTTTTGAAATTTTTTTCTCTTTAGCAAAACAAATTACCCACACCCTGATGGCTCTTGAGCAAAATAATCTACAAACTATTTTATATTACAGTTTTCGATAAGAATTCTAAAAGTACATAGTAAGTTCGGTCTTTATGAAACACCCTGTTTAGTTGTTTACATCTTATATTATATTACATATTTAATTACTCTGGTCTGATGCATCGAATGGTAGATGGTCCATTAGTTTACTTAGTTTTATAACTTAGTTTACCGATTAATCAGCCTAATTAGTATTACTCAACTTTAAACTTTTACTTACTTTCAACTCAACAGATTAAATATAAATTAAATAACTTTATAANATTAATATATATATATATATATATGAAGTATAATATAATATGTGTACAAAATATCCCTTAAACATGCAATTGCGAACATGAAAATTTTAAAAAAACTAGCTCAAAACAATGTTTAAGAGATCAGCTTTCAAAACTTACCTAACAAAATGACTTTAAATGCACAAGTAGTTAAAGTAATTCTAAATGACGCTATTTTATTCGAACTTCACAAATTAATTCTTGTTTAAAAACAATGGAGACTAGTTATAGATGAAGGCTTTGTTTATTGGTTATTGCAATTACATAAATTTTCAGGCTTGTGTGCTCAAAATAGGCTTATAAACCTTCGTCAAGTGGAAAAGGACAGATAGCACAATAGGAGAGATAGCACCAAGTAGTACCGCCTCCTTGGAATCCAGTTATGTTCCGGGCTTTGTTTATTGCTACAGCATATATTTGCAGGCTTGTGTGCTCCATTAAGGCTTATTAACTTTTGTCAAGTTGAAGGACAAGTAGCACATTACATAGAAGGACAGCACGGAGATACATCCAGGGTAACAGCGGGTTTCGAACCCACTTCCTCCACGGTTCCTACTGTGATTGGATGAGCCACCCCTCTACCAGGGAAGCCCCTAAGTAAACTTTAGGGAGTTTTGATTTATTGGTACACATACATATGCAGGCTCATGTACACAATTACATAAGTGTGGCCTATAAGTATTTGTCAGGTAAAAAAACAGATAACACAATCCAAAAAAATGCAGTACGAATATACATCTAGGATTACTGTGGGTTTTGAACCCGTTACCTCAAAGCTACATGGGTTTCAGTGGATGATACTGCTTGGTTAAAGCGGCTCCAATATACAAGCATTTATAAAAGTATTAATGTATTTGATTATACATTGCACAAAATGGTATAAAGGAAGACCTCTGGAATTTAGTGCGTGCGAGTAAAACAACCAAACTATCTTTCAGCTGTCTTTTTTAAATTTGTGTTGTTGTTGTTGTTGTAGTTCATTTACGTCACACAAGAGCTGTACAGTGGACTATTGACTACTGTCTGTCAAATTCGTGCTATCTGTTCTCTTTGATTTGACCAAAATAGTAACAGTAGTTTATTTACGTCACTCTAGAGCTGCACTATGGTCTATTGTTGATGGTCTAGAAAACATCCCGTAAAATGATCCGAAAGACATGCCATCCCAGTTGTGATCCTCTGCAGAGCTTTCACAGCTTTGATCGTCCGATGATCTGCGCGCAAAGTTGAGCACTTAGTGGTAGAACAGTTCAAGAAGAACCGAAACCGCGTACCCTCTATCCCTTCGCCGTTTGATCAAAGTGACTGACTGCTACCAGTGATGCTTGACTTCGGTGATCTACGGAGAACCGTGTCTTTACGATTTGTCCACAGCGGGACGATGTGGCAGGAAGCATGCTATTCTTTGTACTGAACACAAGAGCCCAATTACAAATAAAGTTAACAAACGTTCACTAACTAAAATAGATGTTATTAAACTAAACTTTTTTGAGTTATCTCAAATTATCCCTGAAATATCGAAATCACCAATTTTAGAAAAGTTATCAGCTTTACCACATTTGATATTAAACAGTATGCTAATAGAACCATATATCTTTTTTAATTTTACCAAAAGCCATTACAAAAGTGCAATGGCAATAAATACCTAACTTTTTGGTGTTACTATACTGATGTTCCAATAATAAAAACCATCCTTCTTTCCTCGGTGTATAATAGTATTTAATATTTTCTTTAATGTGGCTAAGTTTAGGGTACGTGTCTGTTAAATAATTTACTTTAATTCTAAATTAAATATCATTATATGGAATTCCATTCATAATTAAACTGAATAATTATAATCGAACACCATTTTGCATTTGCTTTTTAAAACAAAAATAAAGTTCGAATATGTTCGGAAATTTAACAGCAAAAATAAATTATATTCGCTTTCTAACTTATTTAGATTCAAATTTGCATAACATATTTATATGCTGTTTTTGCAACAAAAATTTTATGTAAAAGCAGGAAACTAATTTACAGTTTTTAAAAAAAGTTTGAGAAATACTGATTTCATTAAAATAAAAAAATTTATGTTTTCATTGTCTCTTTAAATATGTTAACTGTAATGAAGAGGTCCATAGTAACCAACGTTATGCTGAAATAAAAAAAAAGATTGAAGTAGATCATATTTTCCTTTCACGTCATAAAACAATGAAATAAAGTCATTAAGATTTTGCAACAAAAAGTTCAAGTCACAAAAAAAAAGTCAAAAATTATTTACTTTCTCATCGTGAAATTTCTCAACACCTAAAATATATAAAGAAAACCTTGAAAAAGGGTAAGAATTTTTTTTCTTTGCAAGATTGCGGAAGACCACACAGTCTATTTTCGGAAATGGAAGAGAAAAAAGCTTCTCACATACGCAATTCAAACAGATAAAAGAGTATAGGACGAGTTTTGCACCAAAGGGTTCCTTAGGTGGGTAATAATTAACCCTGTAATCAAAAGTGAAGATCGAACGACTCGTGAAACCATTCAGAAGTATTATACGAGTTCACGGTAGTTCCTGCCGAAGACATAGACAGGTGGTGGGCAGGTCAGGTTTTAATTTGAGCTTGTTGGGAATTTTATCGAACCGGTTCCTATTCACCAAGAATCTTTATGAATCGTCTATAGAAAACAAAGATTGAAAAAAAAATTCAATACAAAATTATTAGAAAGTTAAATTGTGTCGTACATGCTGATATTGTTATGTTAAGTATTATAATTCCTTATAAAATTTCAAGAATTCGTTTAGAGGATCCTTATTTCTAGTTAGGATTGCTATTTTTTTTTCATGTTGTCCAATTAGAGAAATGCAGATTAAATTTAATTAAAATGCATCAATTTACAAGTTTTTAATCACAAAGTGAACCAACATGAGACAACTAAACTTATAAAAGTTCGGATTTAATTTGGACAGGTAAATTTCGGATTTAAATTAATCCTAGTTGTGGGGGTAATTAAATGGAAAGCGGGAACTTAGTGACTGGTTCAAGGGAACCAATTAAAACTCATTTTGAATGAAAAGTATTTTATAACACGTTATTTTAATTTTGTCACTTAGTGAAGACGATAAATTTATACATAAAAATTTTGAAGAATGGTGAACACTAATATCAATGAAACCTGCTGTGATCTTAGATACAATCTGCAATTAAGATCTTAGGGAGATAATTACCCATATTATAGTACTTATTAATCTTTCTTAAATTTAATTGCACAATTTTCACAATACTATGGTTCAAAGTAGATGTTGTTGTTTAACGTTTTCTGAGAATGTATCTATTGGCTGAAAATGCATATAAATAAATACAATAATGTAAGAATATTTCTGTATATATATATAGATACCGGAAGAGTGCTTTAACTCTCTCCGGTAAGTGTAGCCAGTCTGGTAACACAAATAAATTCAACAACTATCATAAAAACCATTAGAAAACTAAAATTAATTAGTTATAAACGTTTAGTAACCACTATGTTTTAAACAACTAAGAGATAAAGTATGTCGCTTTACTTCAGATATAAGGTCACACTTGCTTATGTTCTGCCTGACTAAGAATTTCAATCGAAATTCGCTGTTCCATAAAAGACAAATATCAAAAATGTACGTTTTAATACAATTAAACCCTAATTTCGAATGTTAAGTTTTTTGAACTGAACAATTTATGTATCGATTTTATTTTTTAATGAAAAAAAATGATTCTATGTTTTCATAAATGGCTATTAAATTTATTTTATGAATTAGGCCGCATAAGAATAAATTGTTTGTGTTATCTTTCATTACTTATTGAAGTAAAAAAAAATCAAAATTTGTTTTTTATTTTAGTAATAAGTGATTGTATCAACGTAGTTAATGGAAAATAGGGTTGAGTAAATAAAAACTAAGGGAGGAGAATAGTTTAAACGAATTTTCTTAAAAATGACAATTAAATCGACAAATCAGTATTGCGAAAAAAATCAGTTTTCCCTGAGAGTTCCTACGCAGTGAAAATGGGCCATTCTGTGGAAATAACCTTCCTTTCCGAGGACAAAATCGATTTTTCTCTGAATCATCTTCTGAAGATGAGCTTTTTTTCCCCGAGGTCTTAATGTTATGTTCTTAGATAATTTTGTTAATTTACATACATGTCCCTAATGCCAGTAAATCGAAGAAAAAGAGCTCATTTATAAATAATTGACTACTACATCCAGATTTAAAATTGTTTTTATTCATGCTAAGTGTCCTATTCTTAAGATATAGATACTAACAAATCATGTAGACTGTTAATTTTGGAATAAATATTTGATAAATTTTCTGAAGCATTATTTATTTTTACATAGCTATAAAAACCGTTAACAAATTTATTATATTTTGAACTAGACTTCTAAACAAATTTCCAAATTTTTTTCAATCTTAATACAAACAAAAAATTTTGCCTTCTTTTCATATTTGAATCCATAATAGAGCCAAACGTGAACCGAAAAAAACGAAAAAAATTGCTTAACGTGAACTTTTTCATGATTGTTTTCGTGAACCTTTGCAGCGAGTTCTAACGATATTATTGATCAAAGTATTCATATAAATATTTAAAAATGAATCAATTTTTAGAATCTTTAATGAAAATGGTTGACCTCTTTGAAATATCAAATAAAGTTATCTAATTTAAGGTTACGCTGAAACTAATCTCTATTTGACCTGAAGGAAATGTGTTAATTTTTTTTAAATAATTTTAAAAAAATTAGTAAATTATCCGGCATACTCAAACCGTAATTTAAATATTCATCTTTTCTAAAGGATCAGAAACTCATCAGTCAAGTTTGTTCAGTTTTCAAGTGAACCGTAGCATACTTCTTAATGTGCCTACTTTCATTCTCAATAGGTGAAACGAACTTTTCAAGTTAATTTTAACGTCCAAAAGGTTTTCACGCAAAATTGAGCATTTCATACCCCAAAATAACTGTTTACCGTGACCCGAGAAGATTAACAAAAATGAAACAACTAGACAGTTAGTTATCTCAGTTTTTCAGGTGTGATTGAATTAAATTTATAATGGGCTGGAAAATACTTGTTTAAATAATTTAAGCGAACTTATAATAAAGGATAAATAAATAAGTTTTATGAACAGTAATTCTATCCAGTTTTGTTCAACTGTGCTGAAAATTTGTTTATTCTCGCCTTCTCTCGTTATATTTCTCCCTTTCTCTCTCTCTCTCTCTCTCTCTCTCCCTCCCTTTCTCTCTCTCCCCCTTTCTCTCTCTCTCTCTCTCTCTCACTCCCTTTCTCTCTCTCCCTTTCTCTCTCTCTCTCTCTCTCTCTCTCTCTCTCTCTCTCTCTCCGTTTCTCTCTTTCTCCTTTCCCTTCTCTTTTAACAATGCTGAAAATTTACAAAAACTCCAAAAAAATACATTTAAATGATGAAAACAATAAGTTTTTTTTTCAATTAAAACACGAGATATAACTTCATTTCTTTTCTTTTTCCTTAATAAAGTTAAATTAATTAGCTGAAACTTCAATGGCTCTTATCAACATCATTATTTATTATGTCTTTTTTCTAACTTTATACGTAATATATCTCAAAATCTATTGAAAACAAGTGTATGACGTTTGGAATATATAAATTTTAAAAGTTTTTTTTTAACTTGATTTCAGGAGATTCATAAAACTGTTTAAGATTTTATTTTATACTTTTTATTAAAATTTTTTTTTAAAAATATTAATATCTAGAATTTCTTAAGTTTTTTAAAGGCTAATAGTACAATATACTGAAAAAAAGTATGGTCATTTTTATTCAAAATAAATTCAAAGCTTTTATAAGCATAATATTTTATAATATAACAAAATATTTTCAGTTACATCAAAAAAAATTTAAATTTTTTTTTGATTTTAATATTTAATTTTCCATTATTTATTTTTTCTATTTTTCATTTTTTCTACTTTTTATTTATTTTACTATTATTTATTTTACTATTATTATNTTTTTATTCAAAATAAATTCAAAGCTTTTATAAGCATAATATTTTATAATATAACAAAATATTTTCAGTTACATAAAAAAAAAATTTAATTTTTTTTTTTATTTTAATATTTAATTTTCCATTATTTATTTTTTCTATTTTTTATTTTTTCTACTTTTTATTTATTTTACTATTATTTATTTTACTATTATTATTTCTTAAAACCTCAAACAAAATTTCATTAATTTTTTCAAATTTCATTAATTTTTTTCATTACTTTCTTTTTTAATTTTTTAAACCTCAAACAAAATTTCTGAGCAGTTTCATATACTTTTTATACTGTACAACAACATGAAATACTTTAAAACAAAGCATTCATTCAGAACTGGATGCTTTGATACTTACTGGGCTACAGCTATACTGATTGCTTTCAGTTCATTTATATCCGCAATTCATCTAGTTATTTTAAGGCCTTCTTCTTTCTCTTTTTGATCCTGAATTGAACTTTAATAACGTTTCTAATTTCATTTACATAACGTTTATAGATTTTTTAAACATTAAAATAAGATTTTCAAATATTTTAGACTTTTTTTAAAATATTTTTTTTTAAAGTTCCCATTATATTTTTTTAATAACATGCATTTTATATGGGTAAATTGAATAATCGCAACGGCAAATTCGTGAGTTATCTCTATTACACAATTTGTATTCCTCATATTTGATGTTTACATATGAATTACTAAGAATAACTTTATTCAACTAATTTTAAATTTAACTAATATAACAGTGGTTAAAAGTATTATTAATAAACTTGATTTTTCGTTGCTTTTAATTTTTTTTCCAACTTTTTATAAGAATTTCGTGCCCTTCGACCCCTTTATTTGGTCCGGCATCCCTTTTTAAAAAAACTTTATGAAAATAAAAACCCTTTTAATAGAGAACTTCGCTATAATTGCAAAAAAGGCTTAATTTTCTAATAAAATTTATTGATTAAATAATGGAGATTGTTTTTTATATTTTGAACTGTATTTAAAACTCTTTGTAAAAGAAAATTTTGTGATCAAGTTTAAAAAGTATTTTGTGTAATCAAATTTACTAAGGACGTTAATATGGTGAAGCTTGGACCGTGCTAACGAAGCAAATTTTAACGATACTAAGATACACCATGCTCCGAAATTTCTAACAGTGTTTTTGAAAAATGATTTCAGTTTAATTAAAAAAAATATAGTTTTAGTGTAAACATGAACACTCATCCAATGTAACGGATGTTGAATTATGGAAAGCATTTATTTCTCTCTAGGATATCCGACATAGATGGTTGTGATTAAGTCAATCACAAATTGTACGCAAAAAGAATTACCAAGAAGTAAAAATTAAGAAAGAAAAAAATTAAAGAGGCAAAGTGTTGTATATAATTCTAGCTTCAGGCAGACAAAGAATGCCTGATTGTGTTGTAATTCAGTTCACTGCTCTGGATCGGCAAAATGAAAAGAAAATGATTCTTGACTTCTTTTCAAGGTGAATGGCTGGGTTCAATTGAAAAGAGTTCAAACTCTTCTTAAACATAGAATAAAAGAAAAATTAAATTATCTGATAAATTACCGATAAATATGAAGAGTTAAAATTAGATATTTGTTGTTATTCGATATATTTTAGTACAAAAATCACATTAATTTCTCAATTACATTCTTCTATAATATTTTAGTCTCAATTAAGTGGCAACACTTAAATACGTTAATATTTTTGTTATCACTGCATGCATAGACTTTTGCTTTTAACTAAATGATTGAAAATTTCATTTGATACGAACAAAACTCCTCCTCTTAATTTGTACGTTTGTTTCATTAAATCTGTTTAATGATGAAAACTTATTAATATTTTATCAAATAAAAGAGTAAATAAAATAGTTTCATAAGCCTTACTGACCTTAAAGATAAAAAGTGACGGGGAAATTAAAACAAAGATTGATACTTTAATTTCTGATTCAAAAATAGAACAACAAAAGGAAAAAATTATTATATCGGAATTTTTAGGAGATTTTTCTTTACTTTTACCCCTAAATATTGGAAAGAAAATTATGACATCTACTAAATTTCTTTTATGGTAAGAAATAAGAATTCTAGTCTTTATTTATGTATTTGTTTTCATAAATTGTGTTTTCAAGTACATATCACATTAATTTGTTCAATTAAATTTAGGACGAGATTTTAAGAGATCTGGATACTCGAGGTTTTATAAAGGTAAAAATTGTTGCTATAATTGAAATATATATTAATATGCTAATATTTTTGCACTATTTTTAAATAAAATAAATTTAGTTATTAATTAGCAATTTAGTTATTAATTATTAATGTTATTATTTTTGCACTATTTTTAAATAAATTTAGCTACGAGAATAAGACGATAAATTTTGTAATTTTTTAAAGTGTAATGGGGTATGTGATCTATGAATCTTCGTAAGCCGATATAAATTAGTTTCGTAAATAGGCCAATAATTCTTGGTATTTTATTAATTTTTTTAAAAATTTAAGAAAAAAGTTTTTTTTAAGAAAATTAAGTCTATGGTATAAGAATTCGCGTTACAAGCAAGCATCAATAAAACAAGCTCAATAAACTCAATAAAATAAGCATCTTGAATTTTAATCAAATGATCTTTAACTTTTTATATAATGATTGTAACAGGATTAATCTGAATGGTTTAATGGTCTAACATTAAATATGCTTATCAGTCAGAGCAAACGATATTTAATTTAATTTTCGAAATCAGACACAAAAACATACTTTCATTGAATAAATTATAACTCTTTTACGACAAATTTAGATTTTTGTCCCTTAGATTGGAGGACGCAATCTGGTAATTGTGATCACAATAGTTTGCGCAGAAAAACTGAACTTTAAAAAATCATGGCGTAGTATGGTTTTAGATCTATATATAAAAGAAGTTTTAACTTTAATATGTTATAGAGGACACGCATGCTTTGTTTCTGAAACATAAATATAAATTTTTAAAAAGATTGTAATAATTACCTTTTTGTATAAAGGAAACTATCTTATAAATGTTACTCTAGGTGCTTAAAAAAATTGTAGTAGTGGTTGTTACGAATGTTTCAATCTTCTCTTAACTAAGCAGACCAGAGCGTCTGCAGGAAACTTAAAAGCTGGTAGTTAAATCTCTCAACGGATGCATTTATGGGCCAATTACGTAGGTTAAATAGTTTTTGACTACTCTAAATAAGTATGATCTAAACTACCAGAATATGGTAAAATTCGCTTGGTGTTTCTAGCTCTATGGAGATACCAAAATGCACGATAATGTTTACAGAAGTACTTTGTCAATGACTTTGATAAAATTAATAATAAATTATATTCGTTAAAAATTTGTAAATTGGTAAAATTTGACAATTTGAGCATCATACCTCAAAGCATGGCGTAAAAACCATTTGTTTGTATAAATTTACTTTTCAATTTTGTATTTCATTTTAAAAAAAAGGTGATCGAAAAATTAACAGCAATAAGAATATAATTTTATCACTTCCGAGTTTTTAATAAATGTAAAGAATTTTTACAATTACTGACCATTTTTTATAAAGAAGGAGGAAACATAATTTGCCTATTTTTTCAAGTTAGTTTTGATCAATGGTCAGTAGAGATTAGTAAACCAGTTTTCAGCATACCTACTCGCGTTGATGATCATTTTATAAAAATAAATAAATAAATAAAAACTTTCTTAACTCATTTTCAATCTAGAAATGTAAATAAAGCCAATATTTAAGTCCCTCCAAACGAATCTTATTTCGATTAATTATTTATACAGTAGTTGGTGAACGCTAAAAGCCCCAGATATTCCCACGTACATAATGGCATTCATATGAGAACATATTAGCCTTTTCTCTATACATATGTGATTACTTAATTATGTAATTTTCTAAATTATGTAATTATCTGAAGTAATCATGCAAGTAACTATCAAACAAAAATGTTTGAAAATTAAAAATAAATTACTTTCATTTTTGAACATAATTATTTGTTGTCAACTATTGCTTTTCGTATTTCAAGCTCGACTTTTAAAGTCTCTTTTACATATTTAAAAAATTTCAGAAGAACTATTTCCTTTTTTTTAAAATTTATCTTGAAATTTTTGTTACATTTATTCATATAATTGTATATAGGTAATTTTGCTTCATATAAATATAAGTAAAAAAAACAGGCAACCTTGTAATTTTTATAGAACGTTGCGACCACTGCATGTGGGCAATGCATTGCTTCTTTTGACTTACTGCTTACTAGTGGAATTTCGAAAAGCAATACTAAGGAACAGTTTTATACAAACCTCATACCTGCCAACTTGTATACGATTTAAAATAAAAATTCATTCATTTCCTTGTGCGAAAAATAAAATCCATCCATTTATTTTTTTGAATTTGAAACTAATAATTCATTTTACACACCATTCATAAATAAATGCTTTATTAATCATTAAACAAAAAAGTATTTATAGCTACTCTCGGCACTAAGAGTTTAATTACCGTAACTATACATGTTTCTGTGTTCGTTTTCTCTACTATGGATAATTTTGATGGATACCAGTTGGTCTAGATAATAAAAGCGGTCTGTGCACAACGCTGAAGACATTGCCACAATCATGTCGTTGGTCACGAAATTGTGCAACCTCCATGACCCCCAATGAGCTGTAATGGGAATAAGGTTGATAAATTAATTCTATTTAGTTGATCAATTCCATTGTGACAACTAAATATTACATAATTTCATATAAAAACATTTCGGTGGATTGCTATACGAATAGGTTTTAATCACTGCTAATTAAAAATTTGGGTATTTCATTTTATTAAAATTAAATTAATATACATTAATATTAAAATTTGGGTTTCGTGTCCTTTACTGTCAGGCTTAAAATATTGTAGTAACAAAAAAGTGCCCTTATGCAAAAAGCACACTCACTTTCAAATTAAATTAATATTTTCTTCCTATAACAACCACTTGCTTATTAAAAAAATATAATTGGGATGAGTTCGAATCCAAATACAGATTTTGCATTGCTGACTTTCAATCATTTTATGAGAATTTTTTAACTTCTTCCAGATTAAAAAAAGTAAACTTTTCAGCAAAAAGTCAGTGAATTTTGAGAACATTACAGTTTTATTAAAAAATATGAGATGAAAATGTCAATTTTTATTGGAATTGGCACATTTCGGTATTAAAATTAGTCATGATGAAATTAGTCATGAGACTTGATTTAATTTCGGAATTATGTTCATTTTCAGTGGAAGTCAACGTTTTCTGTTAATAGCCTAATAAATAAGAGTTAAAAGGACCAACCATTTTGTTAACCATTTTAAAAATATAAACTGGAGTATAAAAGGTCAGATGGACGCATGGTCATGGTTTTTAGTTCTGTTTTATGGAAATACTACTTTCAGTTTTAGTTCCTAACCACTAGAAAATTATTTTGCAAAATCCACAAATTTTGGAAGATATGCATCACTACAAAATGTTGAGCAAACGCACCGTTAGCGGAAAATGGGTTAATATACTACAGGTGTCCTCAACCAGAATAAATTTTAAGAATCGCAACAAATGATTCTTGAACCTGCTGGAAACTCTAAAGGCTTTCATTTCACTTTAATATTAGCAGTCATGGTGCGAAATTTTTAAAATTTAATATATCCTTTAAAATACAAATATATTTTGATAGATAGGAATCAGAGAGGAAGAAGAAAAAAAAGAGAAAAAAATGGTTGCAAAATCATTTAATTTCTAGATTACTTAAAATGTAAAATGAGAACTATTGTTTATGAGCTATACACCACTTTTTTAAATTTTATCAGATTAGGAACAGTTCTGTATATATTTTATACTTGTAAAAAGTCTCAATAGTCAAGTACATTTTACTCCTCTGGAGAATAAGGAGCGACTATAAACTGCTTTCAATGCCAGTTTTTTTTCGTCTCTTTTCCGGGGTACAAACAAGCCTAAGAGTGCACACAGTCCCGAAAAGTTCCATGGACTTTAATTTCAAATTTCATGAATTTTTTTCCTCAATACGTTTCAAAGATAAAAATTTGAGTACTATTTTGAAATATTGATATAAGGATTCATATTAAAAAGAAAAGTATAAGTAAAACTCATGGTGATGGTTAAGTTATGTGTTTTTTAAATAGTTTTTTTTTATCTCATGTACGTTAGACATAAGAAGTATGGTATATATGCTCTGTACTTAAACCCTTTTAGACAAGTTAAATAAACTGAAACCTATGACCGAGCCACGATCTGGAAAAATTAGAAATTCATGACTGGCTTTTCTCAAAACTATTAATTTTTTTAAAGTTGAATTTCAGTATTGTATTATAAAACTATTTTTAAAGATTTCATACAGATATAATCAAATTGATTATGTTTTTAGTACTTGGAATGAATACTTCAAAATATGAACATTTTCCTAACTTTAGCTGTCATTTTAAATGATTTGACAGATTTTCTTTATTTATTATTTCAAATTTATCAGAGTGAAGAGGTTAACCAATGCCGTTATGAAAAATGCGATAAAATATTGGATATTTTACTAAATCGCAATTTTCTATTATTAGCCACAATTGCATTTTAAGATGTCCCAGCTCCACAGAGTTCAAGTTCTAATCATAGATACTGTTGTTGTTGTATCTATGACTAGAACTTGAACTCTATGGAGCTGGGACATGTTGTTGACGTATGCCTAAACAGGCATACGTCAATAACAACATGTCCCAGCTCCATAGAGTTCAAGTTCTAGTCATAGATACTAAAATCAGTAATAGGTTGCTTTTTTATATCAGAACTCTGACGTTTATCTGCTAATATATTAAAACTATAACTACATGGTCATCAGATTTTCCTGCTCGTCAATTTAAATTTAGAATTTTTTGACCAAGCATAATTTTTTTACTATGCATAGACCAGTGATACATGGATTATACAGCTGATAATTAGGTCACATCTGACGAAACATATTTCCTGCCTCATATGTGCTATATAATGAAAAAATAACTAATGAGTGATATGATATAATGATAAATACCTTCACCAAAAATCGTAGCTTTCGCACAATACTTTTGTAAAACTTTACCCTATTTTTTAAACCTGAAAACCTGAATATTTTCGAAAAAAATGTTATTAGAGTTAGAATTAGACTTCAAAAACAAATCGGCATGCTTAAATTTAAATTAAATTGACGCTCACTTTAAAATATGAAACACAAATGAGTCCCGCATTACAAAAAAATTATAAAGAATTCACTCTTATGTTAGCGGTTATGTTCGTCCACCATTACGTTAGCGATAGGTATGCTTGAACTTAGCCTGTTCTGAACTGAAAAAGTTGCTCTTAAAAATTTTAATAAATATTCCTTGACATATATGAGTATTTTTAAACAGCTTTATGTACGCATTTTGAAATGAAGCAAGTTTTAATCGCAAAATATTTGAAAAACTCGCGAAGTGCCTCACCTTATACATATTATCGATATATGAACTTAGTTTAGCATGTTTTGAATTTCTAGAATTTTCATCAATTATTTCTTGACATATATAGGTATTTTCGAACAAATTGACTCTCACTTTAGAATATGAAACAAGTTTTAAATAAATTCCGAATTTTAAAAAATAAAAAATTTCTCATGCCAGCTTTCATGTTCTGAATTTAGCATGACTCGGACTAAACAAGACAACTTTAATGGATATTTCTTAACAGATATGAATATTTTCAAAAGAATTAATGCATTCATGTGAATATGTAAAGAATTATAAAAAAAAATACAGATTGTTCGATCTAGTATTAACGGTATAAATGCACTGAACTTAACGTTTTTCGGATTTAACAAGTTGTTCGAAAAAATGTATTATAAATATTTCTTGACACCTATAGACATTTTCTTACAAGTTGAAGCTCACTTTTTAATACCAGCTTTTTCTCTTTCCGGGATACAAATTGTTCGACTCTATAGCCTCTTCGAAATTGCTAAGTTAATTTAACGTGAAATATATGTATTAGACGATATAACGGATTTCATACTTTAACGGAAACTCTCTTTATATATGATTGGGATTAATTTTTTTTTATTGCAAAATTAAAACATCGCTTAATTATCTTTGCGAAAAACAAGAGTAACTATAGGCGAAAAATATCAGTAGTCTACTATGACAGCCCCCTACTGGAGTTCCTGATGTATTGGCAATATAAAAGTTGAAATACCAGGTATATAAATGCTAAAGAGTAACATGAAATGAGCCTGAGGATTTGGAGTCTCAATCCTCAGGCTCATGTGTCGTATACAAACGCCGAATAGCTATATGAAATGAGCCTGGGGATTGGGTGTCGCAATACGTGAAAATTTAGCTAAAAGGATCGTTTTGACCAATCAACTTAAAAAAAAAAGAAAAAGAAAAAACTTCAACTAAGTAAAAAAAAAAGCTAAAGAATTGTGCTTTAAGCTGGGTCAATGGCCAGATTTCGGATAAGATCCCTTTACCCGTAGGAATTTCTTGCGGATTTTTCTATTGCGTCATGACGTCACGGACAATGCTTTTTCTGCTCAGTTTACGACTAACACGGCTTGCGTAACACGCTTTTTTAGAAACATTTACTGGAGGGTAAAAGTTTGTAAGATACTTGAAAAACACGTGGAAAAGGGATGCTCGGCTGAGTCATTTTAGTGTATTATTAGCGCTTTTTTTAATCTATCATTTATCCATTGCATTCTTTTGAAAATGCAATTTCCTTTATCTTAATTGAAGTTTCTTTTTTGAGGAAAACAAATTTACTGATTGGGCAAATTAGACGAATCGTAAGTGCATTCACTCAAGATATTGGTCTCTTGCGTAAATTCGTATTTGGGAAAAGTAGCATAAATATTATTTTGTTCTAAATTAGTGCAACTTTTTAGAATTAATTTACCTCTGGTAAAAGTTTAAAAATTCTACAATTTTTCAGTTCTTAGTTTCCTGTATAATTGCGATACTATTATTCTGTAAGAACATTTGTTCCCTAAAAGAGTGATTTTTTGAAGAATTAAAAATCTTTTTGGGGAATTATACTGATATTTTGGTTTTATTATTTTCACTTCCCTGAACAAATGTGCGTATCATTGTTCTGCCTTCAGTAAATAATTGAAATATCAAATAATAAATAATCGTAGCAACTTAATTAGCGAAATATTACTTAATAGTGTAACTTAACTGAACTAAAAAAAGCATTTAAAAAAATTCTTAGAGAATTTACCATCTATATGTATATAAAAAATTGTGTGCGTTCCAATTGCTGCGTCTTCGTTAAAAATGTAAAGAGTCTCGTGGAATCAAATATGAATTTCCATAAATTTAGTAAATAAAAAAAGTTTAAAACGTGATATCACATGCATATTGTAAACTGAACAGTAATATGAATTATGTAATCAAATGTTAATAAACTGTCACGCAAAACTTTAATCAGATAAAGCATCGGTTTGCATATTGGTTTTGCATATATATTTCGTAAGATGGGCAGTTCAAACCTGAAGTTTCTGGAAGTTTATCTACAATGGCGCACATTTGTGTTTTGTAAAAGCATAATTTCTTTATACATAAAGAATTCTTTTAAATCAATAAATAAATATTTAAAAGCTATTTTAAGATGCAAAGATATTTTCAAAAATATTAAATATAATAGCAAATACATTTACCAATCCAGCAATATTTGAAGTTTTAATTGAAAAATTATCTAAATAAATATGATCTGAACATAAATGATTAATTTCTTTTATAATTATTTTCAACTATTAAATAAAATTATCTCCCGGAAGTTTTCACTAAAGGAAACTACTTCAAACAAATCTTATTTGTAGGAAAAGCTTTCATGCTTTTGGATACAAGAAATTTACTGTTTAATATCATCCTTCCGTGACTTACAGAGAGATCTGAATTTGATCATGTAAAGAACTTTTAATACTCACGGGAGACTTTAGACCCCCTATTAAGCTTAAGTAGGAAGTACCTCTTTTCCCAGACATAATATATTCTTTTTTGCTTATAAATACGCGTAACATAAAGCTGATGCAAATGAAGCATTAAGGAAAATATAGGTCCGGAAGTAATCCGTCAAGATTCATTTTTCTTTTGAATTTTTTGGTTTTGAATCACTGTTCAACTTAAATTAATAAATAGAATTTTCATTCTATGAATTTATACATGATGATGCAAAGAATTTTATAGCATAGATTTTATAATGCTTTTAAAAAAGGCACTATGATTTTACTGGCAAATTTAGAGCTTACACTAGGCAATGAAACATATTTTGCCATTGATCAAAAATTTGACAGCCTTTTATATTTTATTATTATTATTATCATTTTTAAAATCTATCGAATTCAGTTATAAACGTGTCTTGTGTTAGCTGATTCTACTTGGAGAAGAAATTCTGGTAATTTTATCGTAATGTATAAGTAATAACATTTCTAATTTAAAAAGTTCGCTAGTTTTGATTCGTTTACGTAGCCTTAGTTATAGAATTTGGAGTATTGTGGCCTATGATTTTAAAGAAAGTATTTTTGCTGAGCAATAATCATTACGAATTTATCATTTCTCTCTAGGAATTGCAAACAATATTGAAGTATCTGAAAAATGTCACTTAATTTTAATGATTTGACAAGAACCAAACGGATTATTGATGAAGCAGTCACCCAATATTGTTCAAACAAGCTATAAATACCGGCTGAAACTAAACATATAGAGAACCCCAATTACATCAACTCCCAGATGTCTTAAATTATTCTTCTCTGGCTACGTGAGAGGACTGAACAATTCCTCTTTAGTTACATTCTCTCGAGAAAAGCCTGAGGGCAACAATCCGAAAATTATGTTTGAGATTCAATTCCTTTGATGATAGTAGGTAAACGGCCGAGTGGTTTCATATGAAATGCAACTTGGTGCAATCCACTTTATAGCTTTTAGCGGTAGAGCGTTTGACTTCTAAAGACTTTGTTTTTCATTTTTAAATCAAAAGCATTTAGCATGAAAAAGAGAAAACAATTTGAAAGCGATCTCATCCGATGAAACCGTGTGATAGTTTCTTATCTAGTTTTTATTTTCACTAGAAATGAGGTTTAGGTATGAATATAAAGATGAATGATTACTTTTTAAACTTTTTCTGAGTGTGAGTAAAGTTGAGCGGATGCATCAAGCGAGGGAGTGTCAGTTGGCCGTGAAAGGAATATTTTGACTTGTAAATGAGTGGCATACTTGCCATATGAAAATTAAATACTTAGAAAATATTTGAATATAGGGAAAGGCGTTGTATCTTGGGACAGTTCCAAAGCAAATATTTTTACTTGTTATTTGGGTAAGAATCGCAGTAGAAATTTAATTAATATCTTATTGCTTACCATTTAAAGAATCTATATAAGCATTTCAAAATTAAAAATAAATCATTTTAGGAGGGAGTAATAAGTTATTTCTTACATCCTTGCAAAGTATCTCAAAATACAACATCATGTAATACCTTGGGATGCAGGATGTTGTGCCTCGTGATGAAGGGTATTATACCTTGATACTAAATGAAAAATAAAAATATAGAAAATAAATCTTATTTTATGAATATAAAATACAAAACATAGTAGAAAAAGTAATGAAAGTCTTCTTAATCTAGTAATGTCATATGCACTGAAATCCAAGGGGAACTTGAGTGATTGCTTCTGATACACCGAAGATCCTGTTGTTGAGAGCAAATTATAATTTACATATTATTTCTTCTTCATACATTTCATATAGGGTTTCATTTCTATAAAGGAAAGTGTTCGTTTCCGTTTTAACAAGGTATTGGACTTGTCCTAAGATTCAACCTTAATTTATTCACATTGTAGAAAAACAAAACATGGCCTGTAAAAGTGCTATCGGTTAGTTGCTCTGATTAACTAACCATACCATTAAGTAAAACACAATTAAGTGTTAAATACACTATCCTAATTTTTAACACAAATCAATTACGAAAAAATGGAGGGGGGGGGAATAATAATTTACTTTCCAACGAAATAAATATTTTCCTTTTCTTTTCTATCTCTCTCAAATCTCACTTTAAAGTTGCTACATTAACTCTTGGTGGCTAAGAAAACAATTACATCAGGTTAGTTTTGTTAGTCGCTATGCTGTCTTTCCCAAGGTACAACGCTCTCCCCTATTTATAATATTTTTAGCATTAAATTTTTTTGATTGGTTTAACATGAAATGCAACCTGCCTTCATTTCGTTGTACTTCTAATGATCCAATCAGTTTGTGGCATTTCTAATGATTTAGTCAATTAATGGCATTTTTAAGGAACCAGTATTATTCTAAGTTTTATTATTAAAAAATTGCTTCGCATGCAGTCTTCAAAAAGAGAAAAAAAAAGCTTTTAACAACTTTTAATTTAATGATCGGGCTTACACGTATTAAATCTGAATGTTTAAGGTGCGCTCCATAAATATAATGATAAATTAGTGTGTGTGATAAGTTAAGCTACAAAATTTGGCACAAAAATTTACTTTCTTTGAATAAAAAAAATTTTTCCAAGGATTTCTGGCACTTCAAAGGGTTTCCGTGATCTGAAAAAAATGTGGGCGTAATTGTGTAGTCAAAAAGCTCGTCAAAATTGAAAATCTGAACTCCTTTTTTTTCTTACATTTTTTGTTTTTTATTACGTCTCTATACCTTAAAAAAATTATGTTTCTTCTTTAAACAAATTTTAACAATCAGTAATTTTTAATACTATTTTATTGATTTTAAGTATTTATTGATTTTTAATATTTAATTTAATAATGATTAAAAACGTTTCATTAGTAAAGTGAACAAGTTTTACACCTTCATAGCCAATTCAATTTTAAATGGGGGGAAAAATATCAAACTCTCAACGAAATCGGTTTGCAAGTTTCTGAGAATTACAATGAAAAAATATGGTTTCCTTAAAGATACGATTCGAACAATTCAGATAAAAACGTAAAGAATGAGAATGACATGGAAGGACAAAAAATTAGAAAATGACTCCTCTATTTTTGAGATTATATTTTCAAAATTACGGCTGCCATCCATATTTTGAAACATTTGAATCCATTGAAAAAGAAAAAAAAGAAAGATAATTCTATTCAGAGAAGTTATGTTTTTGTGTCACATTGCAACTTAAACCATCGTTTGCACTTATTAATTATATTATTTAGTGTTTATTTATTTAGATATTAAAACACATTTTCTTTTTTTCAGGTTAATCTTGAATGTGAAGAAATGTCAAGATAAAGCTGAATTTATATCCTGACCAGTTATTTGAAACACAATTCTTTTCATTTGCAATTATTGCTAAACACTCCGTTTTAAAATCTGTTTGTGAAAAACAAAAAAATATTGATTTAATATCACTTCTTACAAACGTAACTANTATTTGATTTCAAAATTATATTATACGATTATATTATAAAATTATATTATAATATTCATCTGAATTTGAAAATAAATTAATGTCCATAACATTCAAAATTAAAAATAATTTTTAAAGAACCAGTATTATTCCAAGTTTTATTATTAAAAAATTGCTTCACGTGCAGTCTTCAAAAAGAGAAAAAAAAAAGCTTAAACAACTTTTAATTTAATGATCGGGCTTTCACGTATTAAATTTGAACGCTTAAGATGCGCTCCATAAATATAATAATAAATTAGTGTGGGTGATAAGTTAAGCTACAAAATTTGGCACAAAAATGTACTTTCTATGAATAAAAAAAAATTTCTAAGGATTTCTGGCACCTCAAAGGATTTCCGTGGTCTGAAAAAAATGTGGGAGTAATTGTGTAGTCAAAAAACTCGTCAAAAGTAAAAATCTGAACTATTTTTTTTTCTTTTTTTTTACATTTTGTGTTTTTTATTACGCCTCTATACCTTAAAAATTAGTATTTCTTCTTTAAAAAAATTTTAACAATAAGTAATTTTTAATACTATTTTATTGATTTTTAATATTTATTGATTTCTAATATTTAATTTAATAATGATTAAAAGCGTTTCATTAGTAAAGTGAACAAGTTTTACACCTTCATAGCCAATTCAATTTCAAATAGGAAAAAAAAAATATCAAACTGTCAACGAAATCAGTTTGCAAGTTTCTGAGAATTACAGTTTCTTTAAAGATACGATTCGAGTGATTCAGATAAAAACGTAAAGAATGAGAATGACATGGAAGGACAAAAAATTCGAAAATGACTCCTCTATTTTTGAGATTATATTTTCAAAATTACGGCTGTCATCCATATTTTGAAACACTCGAATCCATTGAAAAAGAAAAAAAGGAAAGATATTTTTATTCAAAGAAGTCATGTTTTTGTGTCTAACATTGCAACTTAAACCATCGTTTGCACTTATTAATTATATTATTTAGGTGTTTATTTATTTAGATATTAAAACATATTTTCCTTTTTTCAGGTTAATCTTGAATGTGAAGAAATGTCAAGATAAAGATGAATTTACATCTTAACCAGTTACTTGAAACACAATTCTTTTCATTTGCAATTATTGCTAAACATTCAGTTTTAAAATCTGTTTGTGAAAAACAAAAAAATATTGATTTAATATCACTTCTTACAAACGTAACTAATTATATCCCTTCTCACTTTCACTGCGTATCTTTACCTTTTTCTTAGAAATGTATCTTAACGTTCACTTAATAGCTAACATTTTTAAAAACTACTTTGTCTTTGTTAGCAATGTCACTATTTTTTATAAATCTAACTAAAAACAGAAATATATGATGAAACTCCTTTACTAATTCCTTCTTACAATGAAGATACGTTTATTGGCATTCGTATGTCTTTTTCTATCATTCCATTTTTCTCTGCATTCTTAATAATGGTAAAAATTAAACTAAAAACCTCCGTAATTCTGTGCTTTTTAACTTTTCATTCATTTACCAATTCAGAAAAATTAGGACAAATTACGCGTGATTATTTTGGTGATATATTTTCAATCAAAAATTGTGATCCAACTTCATCATTTTGCATTTACAATGGGCGTCGAGCAGCTCAAATTCCTGGTTTGGACTGTTCGTGTCAATGTAGCCGAAGTCACTACGTGTTTCGTGAAGATTTAATGACGTGCATCAAAGATATTGAAGGTAAGAATTTCTTATAAATATTTTGCATATATTTTGTGGGATAAACATTATTAAACTCTCAAACAACAATTACAGTCTTGTTAAAAAGCTTAGACTCATTACTTAAAATCTCAATCGTTTAAAAACGGCATTTTCTCTCAACTACAGTAGGTATTGAAAATTTCGTAAATCGCAAATAAAAGCACATCTGTAAAATCTCGAACAAAACTTTTAGAAGTTTTATAACTTAGACTTTGTTTACTTTGTTTACTTTTGTTTTGTTTACTTTGTTTTGTTGTTAACTTAGACTAAGTTTAGTAACGTAGACTTTGAAAAATATTAAATTTTCGAAACTAATGATCAATATCATTAGTAAATGAATTTAAGTTCAAATTTCTCTTACCACTTCATGAAAAAAAATACAACCATATGATTTGTTTCTAAAATCTATTGTTTGCAGTTACCCACTTTCGATCCTTTATTGTAATATCGAATCTTTCCCTACATCTGAAATTTTCAAAAATAAATTTTTGTTTTGATCTAAGTAATAACTATATTAAATAGTTAGGGAAAAGTTGGACAAGACCCTCTTAGTTTTTCTAATCAGCAATTGTCCTAAATTTTTATTTGAAGGATAAATTAGCTCCTTTAGCTTTAAGTATACATAAGATTTAATTTTAAAAAAATCTATAATTCGCGGGAAATTTTTTTTAATGCTTGCACCGGCTTTAATCAAGCTGGTCAAATAAACTCGGGTAGGTATTGATGTAATGGAAGAAAAAAAGTTTTGTTTCATTGCATATATACCTACTTTTTTTGTATACCATATTTCAATACCATATGTTTGTTTCGAAATATTTATTTAGAGCATTAAATTAATTCAAGGACCTTTCTGCACTGATCAAGCAGTATTTTTAATTTCTGATCTTAATAACTTTAGAACTTTTAGTAAATTAAGTTAGATAAAAAAAAATTGTACGAGCAAAAATCACACGCAAAACTTTTATCGCGCTTCCGCATCATTGCTTAGTTTCAACGCGCTCATCCTTTACACTGTCTACCTACTTAAAATGTTGACCTGTAGCGTAGCCGTAACTTCACCTATTTTATTGCCTAGTTATATTCGACTGACTAAGTCCCGGTTTTATCTGATTATATAATTTAGCATAAAAAAAGTATTTAGAATTAGCATGATGCAACACCCGTCTTAATAATTTAAAATGAAAGTTAAAGGAAGTGTATAATCAAGTGGTACATTTCCATAAAATAACGCGCAATTGGAAACAAGAGAGTAAAATCAGTGGAGTAAAAATAAAGAAAATTCTAATCAAATTGTTCAAATAAATTTATTTGCGCAAACAAAAGCATGGCCTGCACAATATTTCCTTCATCTTTAGCATCGCCACTGTCTGCAACAATTATATTTTCATGATAAATATAGAAGTAGTAATTTAGTCCTGTTTTGTTCAATTCTCCTCTATAACTAGTCAATGATTCAAGAGAAGAAATGATTTAAGATTTGTCAAATGATTTAAGAGAAGAATATAGATAAAAATGAGATTGTTTAAACAGGAAACAGCGCCATCAACGAAGCAAACATCTATGAAGCATTCTAAAAAGCCACCTGTGAAGCAAACTGCATAAATCCATAGGTCAAATAGGGATAGTCAAATAATAGGGTCAAATAGGGTTGCAATAAAAAATAGGAGTTCGAATTTGCCCCATCCCTCCCCCAAGGAGGGAAGTGGGAGATGGAATTTAGTATAATTGGATAGCCTTTAAGAAATGTTGTATACATCTATTATTATTTTTTCGATTCCATGCATATTTCTTTAAATATTTGACCATTTCAAAACTTTTATTACTCCGTGTATACAAATTTTTTTATGAAAAATATAAATACCACACAGCCTATTAAGAGACCAAAATTTTTAATCCTATAACTACTAACTTTAAAGTTTTTTTTTCTTCCGGAAAATATTTAGCAGTGAAAGAGAAATACTCAAGACTTTGTTCTAAAAAAATTGCCCACATTTTAATTCTCATAATTAGTATCAAGTATTTTACACTTATCGAATTATGAAATATTTGTTCTCTGGGATGGTACAAATTATTCATTCGCCGGAATTTTGCTGACGATTAGAAAATTTCTCCCATCATACATGGAAGTTGACTACTAAGTAGTAAACAAGTGCGAAATTCGAATGGTTATATTAGTTATATATTTCAATTGTTTTAGTTTAATTAAAATTAAAAAGAGGAAAATTTTAAGTATGAACTTTGATTATACCGAGAAAACAAGAATTACATATCAGTTCATTAAAGTCAAGATAGCAGGTCAACTTAGGTGTTTTGGACAAGGAAAGACAATTAATTGCAGTGTTACCAAAACTCGTTTAATGTTTACATCGCGCCTTAAATACAAAACTTACACAGTTCCGAAATTGTCGTAAAAAGAAGAAGAAAAAAAGAATATAAAAGTGTCAAAGGGAAAAAAACAGGTAGTGTGTTTTATAGCGACGTTTTATTTGCTACCTTTGGTCTTATCAAATTTTTTTATTGATCTTATCAAAAAGTTCACTGAACTGATTTTCCACTTTTTTGAAAAAAATAAAACTCGAAATATTTAAATTTGTGGCTGCCTATTACCTGTCTACAGATTATAGCTTAATAATATTTTTAAATTATTTTAAACGGAATTGTTCACTCACTATTTCGTTTCCTTTCTTTTATTCATACGCTCAATTACTCAGTCACTCATTTAATTTTATAGCATAACTGTTAAATGGCTCACACGTTTTTAGTTAAAACTAAAATCCATCTTGACTAGCAAAGGCTTGTAATCATATTATTAAAAAAATAACATTTAAAAAGTATTATCTGGTGTAAATTCCTTGGATTGAGATTACAAACATATGTATTACTTTTAAATTAAAAATAACTATAAAGGATAATTTTTACTCACGGAATTGGATATTTTTGAATGATTTTAGGTGCTGTCTGAAAAAGTACTAAGGAATAATGTTCTTCAAAAAAGGACAAGTTTCTTTGAATTAAATAAAATAAACTGGGGAAATTAAATGGGGAAAAATAAAAAGTCTCTTTTCTTTTCTATTTTTACACATTTCGTTAATATTATAATAGCATTATGTTTTTCTAAATAGCACGATAAATTTAAAAACAGCTTTTTTCTTTTTTCTTCGGTTCCTTTAATTTGTGACTTTAATGAGTTTTTGCTTCATTTTTGACAAGATTTATAAAAACATGCTTTAAAGGTGGTGACTGCACCTGGTGGTTCTTGGTAAACAAAAAAGTTTATGTCCCCAGAGATCAACTAACACATGAAAATAATTTATGAAATGTATTTGGGGGTAGTCAATGAAAAAATAATTCTCAACTATTGTACGTAAAAACACTCTTACTGCATTTTTTAAATCGACGCAATAGTACTGAAATCGAACTACAGATTTCTGATAAAACTTCTAGAGAAATTTAAAATAAGTAAATCATTTTAAGACATTTATTCACTGAGGAAAAAAAGTATGCTCAAAATTACCAGAATATGATAGAATTTACTGTGTTTTTTGTTCTATAGAAACACCAAAATCTCGGTAATTTTTACCGAAACGCTTTGGTAATGATTTTATTAAAATTAACAATTAAATGTGTGTGTTTTTTTCTACCATATAAATGTTTTTTACCGTATGGTTGTAGTAAATTAGAAATGAAATTTTGTAATTTTAACATACATAAAAGCATATAGCATGGCAATCATTTATTCGGCAAAATTTACTTTTCAGTTTTTTATTTATTTACTAAATGTGTCAAAATTACTTATATGAAAAATCAGTAAATCAATTAATTATATACTTTACACAATTTGTACCACATCTTTATCTCAACTACTACTTACTTTGAATACTCTTAATTATTAATATGCCTTTTAATTAGAGTTGTTGGTCATTGTCTTATGCGCTTCTAAAGGAATAACCCATAGGTCTGTCTTAGGATTATTTTATTTTTCAGATTCCTTATTCATTCCTAATTTTTTAATATTTCTCTACATAAGCCTTACAAAAATGGCAACAGTTATTACTGCAAACGATTTAATTATGGTTACTATTAGTAACTAAAATTTGTCCTTCTCACCACCAAGTACTGTTCTCAAAAGAAAGAAAAAAAAGAAAAATGAAAAGAAAAAAATGAACTCCCCTGAATAACTTTTGAACAAATCTTCACGTTCTAGGACTCAATCTTAATGGTTTGAGAGGGTGGCCTCAAATATTCTAATTAATTAATGCAGACAATATTTCAAGCTACAAGCCACAAGAACGTACTTTCTCTAAATAAGCATCTATTTTTATCGTCGGAATCAAAGTTCTGACACAATCTGGGAAATATGACAACAATAGTTTTGTCAGGAGAGCAGCCGTAAGTTTGTAACCCTTAATATTTATTTACTTTTTGTTTCTTTCGCCATATCTCGAGAACTTTGAGAACTATTCACAGATAATTCCAATGCTAAAAAGTAGCTTTGAGTAAATATTTATTATTTCATTTAATAATAGGCAAGAAAATTTTGAGCTGTAAGGTATACAATTTTTATATCATTTTAAAGAATCGTTTTTTATTCAACAAAATAGAAATTTAAGCGAAATTTGGTTCAATATTTCCTGGGAAAGTGGATTTTAATTTTCTTAAGATCTTTTTTTTTTTTTGGATTTTAATTTTCTCAATTTTCTTAAAATTCAATTTATCAGGAACTATTGGACCAATTCCGCTCAAATTTTGCAGTTTGCCGTAAAATTACATCCTTCAAAATGATGTAAAAATTTTATGCCTAACAATTCAAAATCTTTTCGACTATTATTGAATAAATAATATGAATTAAATATAGTCGAAAACTTTTTTTTTCATGGAATTATATTTGGATAAACGACTCTTATAAATGTCAGCAATAGTTTTTCAATTCGCTGAAAAGGTTATCGAAATAAAGTGAAACAAGCAAAGACTAAAATGAGCATCGAAGGGACTAAATTTTTGACCGCTCTCCTGACTAAACTATTGAAACAATATTTCCCAAATTGCGCCCCCCCCCCATCCTATATTTTGGGAGTCAGAAATCCAAATCCATCAGGGAAAAAAAGCTATGTTTATTCAGAAAAATTACGTTTTTGAGTCTGATTTCGTAACTTGAAATATCGTCTACACTAATTAATTGGCATATTTGAGGCCAATCCTTCTAACCATTAAGATTGAGTCCTATAACGTGAAGATTATTAGATCAAAAATTATTTCGGGTGAACCTTTCTTTGCGCACTGTATAATCACATATACTTTGCTGTGCTAAATTGCAAACAGGGACTTTCTTGAAGATATTATTGTTCTTTTTTTGTATTAAATTAAAGCATAGCAAAGTAGGAATGAAAATGTATCATAAATAAATGTAGTTAACATTATTTAGGGACAGTTAACAAAAAATTTATTAAAAAAGTGAGCTCATGTTATTCCAGAATAAACCATGAAGATTCAAATGCTGAAAGAGTTTTTTTTTTAAAACAAATAGCAAGGTTACATATCATTACGCAGCGTGGAAGTTATCTAATTTGTTTGGTTTTTGATATTTTGAAAACAGTTTTCAGCAGCTATTCTTAATTAACCTGAACTCATTTTTCTCTAAACTGTTATTTTTAAAGTGTCAATAGATGTAAAACAGAATTTTTCATGAAAAGTTTCTCTCGCGATTTAGCCTTCTCTAATTAGACATTTAATAAAAGAATTGGATATTCGTAATATCTATCTTATAATTTTAAAAACTTTTATTTTTACAGAATGTCCAGTGGCAATGTTTGTCAGACCATTTTCCGTGGAAAAGATGCCACTAGTATTTTTACCGATGTCTGGCCAGCTGGTATACCCTTCAGCTCATTTGACAATAAAGTCTGATGGTAATTTTTTTAGTTGCAAAACATATTTATCTTATTTAAAATCCATTAAACATTTCCTATCGGTAAACAATTTTTTTACAGCATATTCCGTAAAAATCTGTTAATATCATCTAAATTTTTTTAATACAATAAATACTTTAAAAAAAATTAGCACTCACATTTTTCCTTATATTTTCCTTTAATGAATGAAATCTCTACCAAAAAAAATATTTATAAGTAAGCAAATAATAAAGTTTTTCCCAGTGGCTATAAACAAACATTAAAATTTTATTTATAAAATTAATTAAAATCTAAATCTTTATGCAACTTATTATTAAATTAATAATTTTATATGTAAATAGTTATTTAAAACTTTATTATGAAATATGCACTTAGAAATAATGGAAGTTTTCATAGGTAATGAACAAAAGTAAATATAAAATTAACTTAATCTTGAAACCAAAATTCTGGGCAATATTTCATTGTAGACTTATTGAATTTTCTTACAACCTCATTAAGGAAGAACATCAGTAAGGATTAATCATTGGCAGTAAAAAATAATAAATTTTATTCGGTTAAAAGGACTGCATTTATCATATTTTTAATATTGTTAAATCTCTCATGTGGATGATGTAATTGAAGACGCATTCTCATTTATTACATGGTATATAGAACTACACGCTGCTACAGGTAAACTGTTATGTTAGCAATTATTAACAATTCAGGAAGAATTAATGGTTCTGTCAAGGTAAGTAAGAATATTTAAATTTTGAGAAAGTCTGCTATTAACAACTAATAACTTTGACTGAGAAATTTTTTCATCGGTAAGTTCATCAGGTAAGCTATAAAATATTTCGAATCAAGCAATATATTGCATTTAAGAGGATCAAATAAGTAAGTATTGTTAACAATTCATCACATTATATTTCGTATAGATTTTACTATGCAGTTATAAAGTTGAATTCAAATATCTTTTCAGTGATACCCTTTCTTCTGATTATGTTGATAGATTTTATTTAATTAATCAGTTATGAAGTTAAGTTCAAATATGTAAACATGGGAAATCTTTTATCGGATAATGCTTTGCATCGATTTTATTTCACTAAGCAACTATGAAATTAAGTTCAAAAATGCAAACATTGGGAATATTGCATCGGATTGCTTTGCATAGATTTTATTTTACTAAGCAACTATAAAATTAAGTTCAAAGATACAAACATCGGTAATTTTTCATCGGAGTATGCTTTGCATAGATTTTATTTCATTAAGCAGTTATAAAGTGAAGTTCAAATATGTAAACATGGGTAATCTTTCTACTGATGGTGTTTGAATAAATCTTGATTCTTTTCAAATTTGATGACATAAAGTTATTGGAAAACAGCATCCAATAACTCTTTGTTTGCAGTTTTCTTTGAAATGTTGAATTATATAAGTTAAGCAACACCTTTCATTTCCATTATTATTTAATTTTTTTAAATGTTTAACTATTACTATTTTCTGTTAAAATTGTATCGAAATTTTAAACTAAATTCTTGTAAAAAACTTAAGAGATAGTGAACTAGGGTGAAAAAGCCTCGTTTATTCACTTTAGACACAGTGCAAAAAATAGATAAGATAGTTTTCCATATTAGTTGTACCAAAAATTCTTCCTATACTATTTCAAATTTTAATATAAATTTTGCGCACTAGTGCATCTAAACTGAATCAAACTAAGTTCTGTAAAATCAAAACTATCAATCTAAATTCTGTAAAATAATCTGGAATTAAAAACAGTAACTAAGTACTTAATTAAAACATATTTTTTATGCACTTACTGTTGAAAAAATGCCTTCGAGTTGAGATGACTTTGTAATAAGCAAAAATTTGTAGAATTAGTAAATAAAAGAAAGTTTTGTGTAAAAATTTGATAGGTGATTGCTATTCACATAATAGTTCGCATTTTCGGAAGTATTACCATCTCTTTTAATCTGAATTTAACTTGATTTGCTTAAGAGACAGTTTAAGAACACAATCGAGCATATCAAGCAAACCTGATATTTGAGAAATTTGATTTTCTTAAAATTTCCAGGATATGCTCTTTGTATATATACACGTGTACAAAATATGTTCTTTACATTTTTAATTTTTGCTAGGAAAAAAAAATTTCTTGACGCTTTGGGGGTCAAAACTAAATATTCTCTTGATTTTTGAGAAAAACACATCGATTTACAAACAACATCGATTCACATTTCAAAAGTAAATAATTTTTGTGAAACGAGTAAATCACGGTATTGGCCATTATTTTTTATGTTCTATTGCGTTCACACAAATTATTAAGAAATATATACTTTTAGTGGACCTTTGCATGGAAGATCAATGGTTCAAAATAAAAGTTATTGCCTTATTTTTTGACCATCAAAATCAACTTGTACCAGCAGTCCACCACAAAGAATATATTTCTGTGAATACATAGCAATTAGTACCTAAAAATATGGCTATATATATGCGTGACCTTAAAATTGACTTTAATGTAGCAAGAAAAGGAAATTTTGATGAAATTTCAAGGTCATTAACTACCTTTCCCAAAGCTAGATAACTAAGAAACTCTCCGAAAAAGAAGTCTTAAGTATATCAGAAACAAAATCAATGAACAGACGTATGGTTACTTTTAAACTCTTTTATAATATGGCCCTAAATTTTGAGTCCAGCACCTGAATAATTAACTATTGAAATATTTATGGAAATGCTGTAAATTGTTTTAAAAAATAACTTATTGAGGAAGAATGGACACTCTGGTATTTAGACAAGTGGCATATTGTTTTGGTGTATTTTTTACACTGAATCGAATTAAGACTTAAGCTGATAAGATGAGCAGTTTAGAAGTGATTTTGAATTTATTTTAAAACAGCATAAATTTTGGCTTACACCAACATTTTTGATGTAAGTACTTGGATATCTTGTACAGTTTTGGATTACCTAGATGGAAATTAGATGCCTAAATAGTCAAAAACTGTACTTTTTATAAATTGAATCATTATATAACATTAAAATTATTAATTCTATTAAGTTGGTTTGGATTTCATTTGAGTTAGAGAAAACAACAAGAGAGTTGAGAGTTGAGTAAATACAATGCTTGTCTGTATGGGAATATCAATCACGTTAATGTACGCATTTTATTCTTCAATTTTTGAATTATTACTAATAGTTCTATCAAGTTGATTGAATCTTTACTGGATTCAGTGTTCATCGGTGTCACTACCATTGAGCAAACACACAAGCAAGAAAAAAAAAAGTACAAGGAGAAATTGCAAAACTATCTGTTCCATAACACAAGAAAAGATAAAAGGTACATAAGATAAACATAGCTTCGACGAGTAATTGATGTTCTGATCTAGTAAATTAAGTTGTTATTTCAAAATAATTAATATGTTCAAAATAATTAATATGTTCAAAATAATTAATATGTTCAAAGTAATTAATATGTTCAAAATAAGAAATATTTCGGAAACTTTTAATAATAAAATGATTTTGATTTCATTTGACTTGATTTTATCTAATTTGATTAATTCTAAAAAATCCATAGGATCTTAAACTTCGTCTGCACGGCAATGTACAATGCTTTTTATCTATAAAAGCTTTTATAACTTCAGATCTATTAGTTGTATCATCAAGGGTAAGGTTTTGTTCAATCCAGCCTAAAAAATACTTCGAAACAATTGCAAGCAACAAACAACAGCGAACAAATTCGAAGTGTAAGTCTCCCTTTTGCTCCCTCGGTATATTCTAAATTGAGACTACAGCTCATCTCGCGGAAAGGTGTCAACTTCAGATGTAGTTTGTTCACCAGGAGTTGGAAGGTGGCTCCACCTCCTCATACGAAGAGTTCATTTCAACGCGGGAGTAAGAGGAGAAATGTCTCCCCGCCTGAAATTAAGACAACCCTTAATGCGCCCCAAACGCAAACAGTGAATTCTTTTCAGCCACTTATTTTGCGCTTTTTCATCTTCTATATTCTTCGTTACTCTAGCTAATTAAATATATGGCAGCAAAATGTCTCAAAAAGGACAACTATTCACTCAAATGAGAGAAATATCATCAAATTTATGAAATATTTAATGTCAAAAAATGCACATTAAGATTGCGAAATAAATATTTTTGTCATACGGTCACCAAATAGCAACCTTGTTAAAGGTTGTTCACATCCTTCTCCCAAAAATAGCGAAATAGTATCGCCGGATACCACGTGATGAAGGCGGAGCCAAATGCCAACTCCTGGTGAACGAACAGGCCTAAATCACAATTTTTGAAAAAATTTGCAGCATTCCCACTGTGTTCAAGAACAAACAGAACTCAAGAACGAATCTCAAATTTAGAGCCATTTTGGGCGTAGGCAGTTAATTACCTTTAAATTGCATTTTCTTGCTACTTTGGAGTCAGTTTTAAGGTTAAGCTAATTATACATCACATATATGTTTATTCTTTTAGGTACTAATCACTGACATACATACAAAAATATGATTCTTAATACGTAATATGATCCTTTGTGATTCACTGTTAGTACGAATAAATTTTGACTAGCATAATTAAAGAAAATAGCTTTCTTTGAATATTTTGGAATGGTTTCTGACCTTCGATGCAAATGTTTACTGAAAACATTTATGTCATATTAGTTAGTGTTAATGTAGTAGATAGTAGAACATAAAATAATTATCAGTGACACGATTCACATGTTTCACAAAAAGTATTGTCAATTTCTGAGGATTTGAAGTTTTAACCATACCAATATTTAAAAAAAATATTTAAAAAAGAACAACATGTGTCTAATAGTTTTACATAAAGAACATATCCTTAAAATTTCAACAAAATCATCAAAAATGTCAAGCTTCCATCCCTGCCTAGCTCTTGAAAACCTGGCTCTTAAGTACCTGTGTCTTGAATTTCATTAAAATCAAAAACGTTAAGCTAAAAATAGATCTGAAAATCTCCTTCATTACATCATGTATTAAGGATTATTTCAAATAGATTTAAAAACCGATCAACATCATCGCATTATTCATTATATTTAATCAGTCTGAAAATGTTTCATGTGCTATTTTGTTTTATATTATTTTTTTCTTAAATCAGACCTCAGTTAAGTTAAATCTATATATTCTGTAACTAATCAATATTCAGAACTTTATGCTGACATGAAGCTGTTTACAGGAATATCAAATAAACAGTTCCTTTGCAACGTTAAAGCTTCCTTATTGATGACTACAAATGGATGGGAGGAGATACGGACATCTTCAAACATATTTGGTGTTTACATTGATGGGAATAAAACATTCCTGCAGTGGCTTGGCGATGATGACGAACGGCGAAAACTTGAACATCATTTGGTTTTAATTCGAATGGTTTGTGAGAGTGAGACTACAAATGGAACTCTGTTTTATATCGAACCTTGTGTGGCATTACGGATTGGTTGGGCACCTGGTAAGATATCTCCTTTCATGCACTTTTTAACTAACATTAAAAAATAAAATAATTTTTTTTTGTATTCTTAAAATAAAATCTTGTTTTCTTAAATTTGAAATTCATAAAGAAGTGATGAAACCCAAATTTAAAAACGTTATATTTTAAGACAAATAAAACCATGTTCACGTGAACTAGTAAACGTGCCTTGATAATATGAAAATTTCATTTGCTTCTGAAATGAAAAGTTTGAAAAAGTTGACATGTTTTGCGCTCTCAAAAATAATCGCACTTTCTCAAGACTCGACTGACATGAATGAGGAAAATAAGAGAGATTATAATGCACGAATAAATGCGAAACATTTACTTATTTTCCAGTTTTTCATTGGCAACTTTATGCTTTCAAATCTCTTTTGCATCTTTTTTTTAGTGTTGTTGATGTAGTTCATTTACGTCGCACTAGAGCTGCACAATGGGCTATTTGCGACGGTCTGGGAAACATTCCTGGGGATGATCCGAAGACATGCCATCACAATTTTGATCCCCTGCAGAGGGGATGGCACCTCCGCTTCTGTAGCCCGACGACCTGCACGCGAAGTCGAGCACTTTACGGTAGAACAGTTTAACGAGGACCAATACCGCACACCCTCGATCCCTACGCAGACTGATCCAAGTGGTCACCCACCCGCACACTGACCGCAGCCAGTGATGCTTGACTTCGGTTATGTGCTGGGAACCGTGTCTTAACGATCACTCCACAGCATGACTCATTTTTTGAGTGCATGAAATAAGACGACTTTTTCTACCTTCATGATGAAGATGTAAAAACTTCATTATTTGAAGTAAATGAAGTTTTTACATCATCAAGTATATCTTATTGCTTCAGTTTGTTGGGTTTAATTTAATATTAAACGTGTCATTCCTCTGTTCTTAATTTTCCATCACTGTTAACGATTCTGTGAAACAACTTCTAATTATATTTCATAAAATAATGAAAAATAAAATTTTAATTACCTTTCTGAAGATAGAAAAACATTTTAAATCATGAATATTTTCATTTATGAGCTTTTCGACTAAGCATTTTAGTAACAGGAGGAAGAATTCGAATTTTCTTAAGATCTTATTCTTGATTCCTTTAAATACGAAAAAATAAATTTTGCAAGTTTTTAAACTTCGCAGAGCTGAGCCGAAAGCAATCTTTCAGTGTTTCCGAAGTAGAAGTATAAGCAATTGACGATTAACCTTAGATTTTCATTCTTATTTATTTATTTATTTTCTTTTTTTTGCAGCAAACTAAACTGCCAATATTGCAAGCTCTAGAGCGTGAACTGCAAATACCAATATTAGGAATTTATAGTTTTCGCCATTTGGGGAAACTAGCGGATAAGAAATAAAGAAAATTCTTAATCCTGATTTTCTACTGCCAACTTAAATTTACACAAATTAACAAAATTTCAATTAAAACCTACGTGCACTCAACACTACATGTATTTTATGCAATGAGTAAGAATATGCTTACGCTTTCTATAACATGTGCAGATAGATGGTAGACTTATATAAACTTCTATCATTAAAAATATTTGCAATATTGTGAGAAGTAAGCATAGAGTAATAACGTCTTTTTATAGCACTTGAGTTGGGTGTTCATGTTATAGCTATGTTTCTCATACGCCAATCTACTCTGATTTATTGAATCAAACACTCAACAATCAACTAATGTTGAGTGAATGCTCTTTCGACTTTGAAAAAAAAAGCATGGTCAAAACTATCAGAACGTGATAAAATTTATGATGTTTCTTGGTTCAATGGGAACATCAAAAAGTGTGGTTATTTTTATCGTAGTACTTTGGTAATTACTTAGATTAAAATAACCATTAAAAATTGCTTTAATTATCATGCTGCTCAGTAGCAAATTTGGTAAATTTAAAAATTACAGTATTGAGCAGGAAATAATAATTTTTATTAAAAATATATATTATCTCATAAAACAAATGAGTATGAGCAGAGTGTGGCGTGAAAACCATTTTTTTTTGGTTAAATTCTATTCTATACTCTTGAGTGTTGTATTTTGATGAACTGAATGGGTAATAAGACCTACAATTTTGAAAATCAGAATTTTTGATTTATCATTACCATGATGAACATAAAAATTATCAAATAAAATATTTGAATACATTAGGGAAAATTTACTATCTGTAGAAAGTAGAATAAGAGTGGAAATTTCATTTACAATGCTCCTGCGCTGAAAAAAAGTATGGTTAAAACTAATAAAATATGGTAAAATTTACCTTAATTGTCGGCTTTATGGGAACACCAAAAAGTGGAGTAATTTTATCCTAGTGCTTTGGTAATGACTTTTAATAAAATTAACCATAAAATAGGTTTTTATTATCATGCTGCTTGGTTGCAAAAGAGGTCAAATTCGATAATTATGACACAATAGTTGATAATTTTAGCAATGCTTGTCTAATTTGAGGTAAGGCAAATCTTCAGTTTGTTAACCTTTACTTTATTTAGTAACCACTTGTTAACTTTGCGCTGATCTGTTAGTTGCCTTCGTTTTAATGTAAGCTATTAGCAAATGTTTACCAACTTTTAAAACTGTAAATTTTGAAACTTTAATAAGTGTTTGTATAAATGTAATTACCCGGACAAGTCTGAACAAAATCAGTGACTTAACTGTTACGCATAAGGCCATCTCAACATCCTAAAATGGAAACATAGGAATCTTGAGATCGAATCCCACCACAACCCTGGATTCATATATTTACTTAAAATTTATAAATAGTTTAAACAGAGTCACGTATTATTTATAAAGTTCTGCATATAAGTCCTTGTCAAGTCAGAGAACAGACAGCACAAGATGGAGGACATAAAATATATCCCGAGATACGGCGAGATTTGAACCCGCTGCCTCCATGTTACAATAGGGGGATCCTTGTAATGTCCTTGTGCGATCTGTTCTTCAACTTGACATGGAGCTATAATAAATCGTACTTTGCAATGTGTAATGAGCACACAAGCCTGAATATGTATGTGTAACAATAAAAATATAAATACTATGAATAGTGATGTTTCTTTTACTTATTCGTTTTACGGTGACCTCCTCGTTTGAGCAGTTTCGGCCTTTTGCCGAACGCTATTTAAAATGGAGGTAGCGGGTTCGAACCCAATCGTAGCTCCGAATGTGCGACAAAGAATAAATAAGTTTATTGGATATATCTGAGTTTTTATGTATTAATACAAAAAATTATTTGTATGTTATCAAATTAAGAAATAGACAGCAGAAAATTGAGAAAGACAACACAAAGATACCGAACCCACTACCTCCACACTTCAGAGAATTTAGCAGAAAGACACTGCTTGGCAAAAGAGGCCCCAATAATTTATGGTTGTTTTACTTGCAATAAATTCTAAGGGCCTTCTTTCATATGCGGTGCAGCTGTTTCGTTAACCGCGCTAATACGTGGATGTAGTGGGGTTGAATCCCGCTAAAACGCAGGATGTATATTCCCGCTATTTTTCTCAAACTTGTGCTATCTATTTTTTAAATTTAAAAGAGTTTCAAGACATTTCTTCGTACTTCAAAGAAAGCCACATATGGGTGTGAATAAATAAATAAATCCCACTACCCCAATAAAAGATGCAAGAAAATAAACATCATAGCTTGATCTATCCAAGTTTAAGTATCTTTAAAACGTTTGAAAGCATCAGGTAGATCCATTTTATCTCCATTATAGTTGAGAAATATAATAAGAAAATAAATAATTAACCGTCACCTAGCTCCTCTCAACCTATTAATTAAACTGCCATTTTAAATAAACCATAGAAGTGTAAACAGATTATTGCTATGCTATTTGGTAAAAGGCATAGACATCAAGCTGTTAAATTTACTAAATAAATGACAAAATAAATCATAGTTCTGAAGAACAATTTTATTGCTGTTTGTTTTTTATAATTCTTTCAGCCATTTTTTTATTTAATAAAATATAGTATTAAATTTTATCTATAAACAATAATTACCAAATAAGCATATAACAATTCCTGAAAATTCTTTGAAAAAATACAATAGGAATGTGCATACCAGTAATGTGTGACACTATTAGTGCCACTTTTTTTATGAAATGAATAAAGACATTTAAAGGTAAATAAATAATGAACATTACTGATATATTTTTACATTAATTTTTAATTTTCAATGGTTTTGCAGAAAAAAATATCTTTATCACAAACATATGAGTTTGATGCCGGATATTTAGCTATATTATCTCTTGGCGACCGATATCGTTGTTGTAGTTCATTTACGTCGCACTAGAGCTGCATTGGCAACCCACATAAAAATCTAGAAAACTAATGATAGCTTTGTTTAAAGCTAAACACCTTGATTGTTTGTCAGAAATTACAGTTGAATTTTCTTTCAAAAAAATTTGGAAAATAGTCTATTTTATTTAAAAGAAAAAATATATATTAACTTGAAACTTTCACTTGCAGGTTTGGATCCAGAAAAAGAGCAAGGATCAAACAAGAATAACTACATCATTATCGCAGTGGCAATAGGAATTTTGGGTCTTATATATGTTGGAGCTGTTTTAATTTACATGAAAAGCAGGAAAAATAGAAGACTGCATGAATCATCAAGACAAGGCTTGTCTCGTAGCTCTATTGAAGTTACAGACGAAGAGTTAAATTCAGCAGAGGTAACATAAAATAAGAATTAAAATTTCAATGTACGAAACAATATACAAATAGAATGTTTAAGCTTAAATACCTTTACCAATAGTATTTCATATCCTGCTAAATACAGAATTAAGTATCTTCATTGTTGTTGACGTATGCCTGTTAAAGCAGAGGGGTGCGATTGTTCTTGCTTTTCCAGTGGCGCCCTCTGTGGCCGAGAATTCGACTTCTGCCACGCCCATACGTCACACCCGTTTATAGGTCGGACCCATTCATACATCCATTAATTCATCTACAAATCGTAATTTTGACCTGAATCAGAGAACGTTCAATCTCCACTCCAGTATCCCCAGAGGTATTGATTTGTTATGGGAACATGGAGGACTTTGCGACTCGACAGATTTAGCGTGCATCAGTCACCATTTACTGCAAGGGGAGTCTTCGGCTGGCGGGGTTCGAACCCACGAACTCTCGGACATGCGCCCAGCGCCCTACCGACCAGGCTCTCCCGGCCAAGTATCTTCATTAAACAGCTAAAAAAAATAATAAGGCAAGAAAATCAACATATGAGTGAATCATTACATAATACGTAAAAATCGCAGTGCAATATCAGTGAATTATGAGTACACATATTTTCTTTGCTATGAAATCCAAGTCGTCATAAGAACTTAATTTGACAATAATTTCTATGCTGCTCTAAGAAATTATTAAAGAAATTGATGCGATTAATAAAATATGATAATCCCTCTGAATATGCGAAGATATACAAGATGTTCCGCTATCACAAGGGAGTTTTTAAACAATTTAGGGATCCTAAATTAATATTTCTCAGGAAATAAACAAAAACGTTTTGTCGATTCTCCAGTGAAAAAGAAGTGATTAAAAAAGCATCATTTTGATTGCCTGATAAAACTTGACATTCTCTCTAATAAAATAATCAGTTTCTTCTAGAAATTGCAAAGTGCGCAAAAAATCACCCTGAATAACTTTGATCAAATTATCGGTTTTCACACAATAGAACTCAATCTTAATCGTTCCAGGAGGTGAACTCAAATATGCCAATTAATTAATGTGGACGATATTTAAAAGCTACGAAATCAGAAGAAAAACATATTTTCTCTGAATAAACATGCTTTTTTATCCCCCGATAGATTTGGATTCTGACCCTCAAAATATAAAGGGTAATCGCAATCTGTGAAACATGGCCTACATATTTCTTGTCCAAAGTTTAAACGACTTCTTGTTAATTTTACTTCTTGTATCTCGCCGTATCTTTGAGAATTTTGTAAGTTAATGGAAAACATTTTACACACATTTGTAAATTTCGTTTAACCAGAGATAATTCCATGTGAAATTACTTTTCCTAGCTATTTATTATTTTATTTAATAATTGTATTTAAAGGTTTTGAGTTGTAGGTATACATATTTTTACATCCTTTTAAAGAATGTAATTTTAAAGGCAAAATACAAAATTTCAGTGATATCAGTCGAACAGTTCCTGAGAAATTAAACTTTAAATATGCAACTTTCAGCTGATTTTGGTCAAATTTTGTATTTTGCCTTATAAAATTTCATTTTTAATTAACTTTTATCCTGTACAATTAAAAAGTTTTCGACAATTTTTGAAAAAAAATTAAAAGTAATAAAGGAATTATTTTTGCATTGATATATCTTTAAATAAGTGACTTTCATAACGACGTGATGAACTTTTCAATTCGCTTAAATATTCTCGAGATAGGGAGAATTACGCAAATAGTAAAATTAACATGGAGAGGTCCGAACTTTGGACCACTCTCCTGATGAAACTATGGACCCTATTTCCCAAATTGTGGCTATCCCCCATCTTTTGAGGATCAAAAATCCAAATTTATCGTAAAGGTACGTTTATTCAGAGAATATACATTTTTGTGTCTGATTTTGCAATTTTAAATATCGTCTTAACTAATTAATTAGCATAATTGAGGTAATTTCCTCGAATCAGTAAGATTAAGTCCTAGTACGTAAAAATCTAATCATTAAATCTAACTTTTTCACGGTGTTTCGCTTTTTTTTTTCTTTGCGCTCTGTGCTTGTTTTGGTTTCTTTTAATCCCCCCCCTTGCTCAGTAGTGATTAGTTGCATTTGGGCAGTATATTTTCTCCTCGCTTATGCGACTATAATGTACGACTTCTAATAAGCATTAAATGTCACATTTGAAAAGGATTCTATAAATATATATTAAGGGTGGTGATTACAGCTCACCCCCCTGCATAGCTTAAGTTTAAAGCCATATGATTGTGCGAAAGTATCGAACAAAACCTATTCGAGAAGAGCTTCAATATCTTCATACGGACAAATGCCACCAATTGCATTATTATAAATAAGTAAAAAGGAGTTAATAATAATTTTTTTAGTACAAGTTAATAAAAAAATAATGTTTCTAATTAAGATATATTCTTGAATTGCAAATTTTCTGACAATGTTTAAATATTTCAGCTTAGAAATGCCTATATTAATAATTTGGTGCAAGAAGCTGAATTAACAACAAAGAGTTCAAAATGTGGATTGAAGGTGAGCTATAATTCAATAAAATAATGAAAATAAGCTGAGGTCAAATGATACATCAGCTTCTTTATTATTTTCATATTCTATTTAACTGTTTTTTAACAGTTTCTCTTATCTGAAATTTTATTTCTGAAAAGTAAATTTAATAAATAAGACGAAGATGCTTAAAGTGGCCTCTTGAGTTTTCATCCATTTTTAGTGCTGTCAAAGCACTGTAAAGCGAATTTGGGCCTGTGTAGAGAAAATAGTCTCCTCATAATATTTGAAGGGCATTAGTTGCATTGATTCGCATATAAATATCATATTCAAAATATTAACTCTCACGTGAATCATTATATGTTTAATAATAGACTGATAATGTTAATGTTTCTTTGTTATTTGTTTAAGGGTTCTCGGCGCACATTGGATGACCAGGATGTAAATTGCTTGGAAATACATTCTCATCAATCAGATTCCTCGTCATGTGGCAAATTCAATGGCAAAAAAAGAAGTAGTAAAAATTCTACCAACGATTACTCAGAGGGAACGTTAAATACAGAAGAAACACTGCCTCAGTCCCCATCAAATGATTTTTTTGTTAGAATTCGTGGCATGATTGCAGCTGCAAAAAACCGGCTAAACAATTTCCGGTACAGACCAACTCTTCTTGTAATTCCTGAAGACGATGAAGAACATGGTATCCGAACATGGGTATCCGATGTGTGTGATGTAGGTAAAAGAAAATCTTCGTTCAAAAAGTTTTCTCGCAAAGGCAGCACACCAGCTATGACAAAAAAATTTGAATCAATCCATGGCTCAAATCTAGGTGCTGCTATGCTAGAAGCTAAATTAGCTCCTCCTTTACCTCCTCCTCGTAATGTTAAACAAAGAAGAAAACGAGCTCCATCACCACCTGGAGAAAAGTTAAATTATCCAGATCAAATGAGAGAGTCACCTTCACCTGTTAGTTTAAATGATTTGCATGACAGTCTAAGAAAAACGCGTAAATCAAATTCTACAGGTAATTCAAAATCGGAAAACTATTCAAAATTTGACCTATTTCGTCTGGATTTATATGACAAAATAAATAGAATGAGGGAAGGAAGTTCAGCTCTCTCTGAAAATGATATAGCTGTTTTGGAAATGTCTGACAGGAAAAAAACTAAAGGTAAGAGCCATAAGTTTACCAATCTGACCTTAATTCTGCTATATTATTTAAGATACTGAAGAATTTTGTCAATGTTTTTTTTCCGAAAAATTCTCTAATTCTTTTTCTTCGTCTATGAGTGCTTATACAGTAAAGCGATGTGACTTTTCTCCCAATTTTCGTGGATTTTTTGGATTAGACCTCTTTTATCCCCTTCCTTCTCGCTTCCGTGAAAATGACAGGGTGAAGTTTCGCCCTCTATTTTTCGCTCCCGTGATATTTCCGGGCTGGAGTGTTCAGTAGTAACGCGCCAATAAGTACAAAACTAATTCATGTCTTTTGCTCGGAAAACATTTTCTTTCTCATTTTACACACCAGATGGCAGTACCAGGAAATTTTTAAGGTAATTGTAGATGGTTAGTTTATTTTAAACTAGATGTCAGCACTAATCAGGGATACAGGGATAAAAAAAATAGGCACTTTTAAGACCGTTTTCTTGGAAATTAACCGATCGTTAAGGGGTTAAATTACAAAGTGGAAATTTGACCATTTTCCAAAAAATATGTGCACATTATTTTTAATGTAGCAGGTGAAATTTGATTTTTATGTAATGGAAAACTTATAATAAAATGCTCTTTTTGAGCACGAAATCATAATCTTGGGTGAGGTAACTTTGTGAAACCGATTTTTTTTATTATTATTATTTAAAACTGACTAGAACACTATTCTATATATTTAAAGTCCTCTTAACATCAAATATACACAATTTTTTTTTAAAAATTATCTCAGAAAGATTTCTAGATACAAACTTCTAGTATAAAAACATTCCAAAAAAATGAAAAACAAAAGTATTAGATTTATTATTAGATTTATGAATAATTCAATTTTTTTAATAATTCACTTTTTCTTTTTATCTTAATTATTAATTCTATTATTATTCTCATTATATCTATATTTTTATTAATTATATTGTTTTTACTGGTAACCAAACATTAAAATCAACTCCGAAAAATTGTTAGATGTTTAATTTGGAACAGTAAACTTTCTTTTATTTTTCCTGTACTGTCTACTTCCATTATAATACCGTTCTTTGGTCTTAGAAGCAAATGGTGTCTCTCCTCTGCAAGCATCGGGTGCAGTTTGCTGAAACTCTGAACAACAACATAGCTCATTATTAGTTCCGAGTGCTTCGTCAAGAAGGAACTAATAATGTGCTGTTTTATTTATCTTAACCACTTCCACTGATTTTGTAAAGTCAGAACAAACATTATTCCTATCGGTTTTGTCTACACTGATCTCATCATTAATCAGCACATAACCCAATACTGACAGACAGTCATCACCCAAAGGGCAATATTTTTGAGTACCTTGACTTGACCATATTTGCATATGTGTTTACTTTGAGCAATCTGAGTATCAACTGAGTACTAGCAATCTGAGTATCTTTCTGGTAATAATACTACAAATATGTTCTCCAAGTGAGATAAGAAAGTGTTCTGTGTAAACAGCCAAAGAAATACAATCAGAGGACGATTTTTGTAGATCAGTACGGATCGGTAATAACAAAAATGACAACTGTCTTACAATTTATACTGTTACTGACTCTGGCAAAATATTCTCAATCTGTTCTCTTTATTTTAGCTGCCATTCAATGCATTTAATTTTTAAAATGAAACTTTTTTTGGCGCAAAACTACCTCATTTTACGGCATCATTTTTATTACCTAGTACAGCGGTTCACAATTTTTTCTGCTATGGAACCCTAAATCATCGGCCCTCAAAATTGAAATTAGGTGTTATGTCAGACAGTTGAATTCATAGGTTTGGAGTAGCATGTTTTCCAGTTCAGAATTTGTCTTTGGTGTAAGCATTAGCTTAAAATGAATAAACTGAATAACAGTTTTGAAACGTAAACAAAAACTTTAATGGAAACTTTTTCCTTCTGATATAGGTTATTTTTTTTTTGAGTGAAAAATTTAAGAAAAATACTAATGCAAGTATTATTTATTTTTCTGTTAATATATTTTTTTGTTACATTGAAAAAAAAGTATGGCTATAACTACCAGAATATGGTTAAATTTACCGTCTTTCTTTCTCTTCGGAAACATACGGCTCGATAATTTTTACTGAAACGCTTCGGTAATGATTTTGGTGAAATTAACAACTAAATTAACTTCATAATATGTGATAAAATTTGGCAAATTGGGTAATTTTATCATGATACTTCATATCATGAGTTAAAAATCGCTTATTTGGCTAAATGTATGGTAATAAGAACCTAAGCCGTAATTAGAATGGCAAACAGTTACCATATGAATGAAATTATTAAATAAACGGCTTAAATACCGTATATTTTGGATTTTTTAATCAAAATTATGCTCATTTTTACCAAAAATGCGATTACCACACAGTACGGTATTTTCTCTAGATTTTTTTTTATCCGTGTGATATTTATCATAAAGAATTTTTTAAAAAAATAACCGAAATGTTAAATAAATAAAAATTGGGCATGAATATAATTTCAGGTTTCAAAACCATTATTAATTTTTTAAACAGAAGTCGGAACCCCTGTAAGACCCTTCCATGGAACCCTCGGGTTCCGTGGTACACCATTTGAGAACCGTTGATCTAATAGACATTGGTGCATCCGACGAAATGCTTTTTGTCTGCAAATATCAACATCCCAAATAAAGCTTTGCTTGACTGAAAGTATCAAAAATATCCAAAATTTTCTATTGACCACACACCCTGCGTTTAATATTTCTGTAATCTGAATGTTTTCAATAATTGCGTTTGAGAGAAGAAGAAAATTTCCCTGGCAAGAAAATAAATTTCGCACTGACCGTGTTCAAACATAAAATTTCCTAAAATTCTTACCAATTTTTAAATTATTAGCAGATTTACAGGAGGTATATAGGATTTTTATCATTACCGTTCCTCATATTTTTACAATTTTTTGTCTAAAATGTAATTATCAAAAAACGATTATTAATATTTGAACAAGAATAAAAACCAAAATTGCTATCGAAATCTGTTAAATCATTATTGAAGTAAGCAGGTTGTAAAAATAGCAAAGCCAGTTTTCTTATTGATATGGATGTATTTCTAATAATAAAACTTCAACTATTCTCTATTCCATTCAGCCGACAAATGAATTTTGATACTTTTAGTCCCACCCTCCACAATAGGAATTTGTTGAGCAGTGGTGTCTTCCAATTCCTGATCCTGGAGTTCGCTTGTCTTTTGGATTGGGCTCAAAATTACAAGGCTACGGAGTTAAACATTGGTAGTCGTAAACTCTAAATTAGGTCGACTGTTTAACGACGGTTATAAAATAAATAAAATAGCAATTTGGATTGCTTGAATGTTAACTTATGACCCTTGAATTGAACATTTTTTTTAATTCATTTTGATAAGGATTGTATTAATATATGTTTTAAATAAGGTCATTAAAATCACCATGTACATCATAGAGCAATATCTTATACTTTTCGTTATTATTTTACAGATGATATGTGCTTAGCAACAAATTGCTCTGAAATTGAGAAAGGTGGCTTATTAAATAACTATTGCTTAAATTCTACATCCAGAGAATCTGATGAAAAGATATCACGTCGTCAGCTTCTTCATAAACTGCATGAAACAGAGGAATCGGAAAAAATTCAATACTCTGAAATCTTAACAAAATCAAAAAGAAAAAGGAACAAAACAGAAAATGAAAATATTTCTGAAGAAATTAAAGAAGATGTTAAATCTGGCAAAAGTGCAGGTAATTTGAAATCAACATTGTTATTATAATTGTTATTGCATTTAAATTTTATGTCTGCTATTTTTATCATTTGCAATATACGAGGTAAACATTTATAAATTGGAACGATTTTAATTTCTAGCCACATATTTAAAAATATCGGAACTATTTCTTTCAAACTAGTTCAATTTTTTAAATTTCTTAGAGATAATTCAAGTTTTATTAAGTTCATCTAATATTAAAGTTAAATTAGTCAATATTAAGTTAATTTTTGAAAACATAAGCTGACAAAACATATTTTTGTGTTATAGTTCAGCATTTATTCTCTATTTAGAAATTTAGTTAATTAGAAGCTCACGAAATTCTACATTTCAAATAAAAATGAATGAATATTTAATTAAAGTTAAAAAGTTGAAAAAAGTCTCAAAGCATTTGATTATTCTAAAATATAAGAAAAAATAACTACTAATAAGGAATATAATTACATTCATGTTTCTAAACTAACGGCTGTTAAAATCATTAAAGCTTTTTATCTGAACAATAACTTATCTTATATATAGAAATTGTCTCAAATTAAATAGAAAATTATGTCTCAAATTAAACTTGTAAAAGCTGAAGTATAGAAAAAATTGTAGCATCAAATTTATTGTGTATTAAACAAAGCACTACTTAAAGCCCTTTTAGAAACGCATTGGAATTACATGGAATTTGATGTTTCACATTCCAGTGTCGCAATGTACGAAGTTTTATTTAAAAAAAATAGAAGAAGCGGTTATTTTTACTGAAAAATGAAGGAAGTTGATGAAGAATATATAGCAGAAATCTTTAAAAATATTTTAATTGGTCAAATTTTTTGTAAAATTGTCAAAAGCATTTTACTCAAAAAGGAAGTGAAGTTCAATACATAAAAAAAGGGCCACTTTGAATAACTTTTGATCTAATAATGGAATCTTCACGTTCTAGGACTCCTTCTTAATGGTTCGAGGAAGTAACCTCAAATATATTGATTAATTAGAGTAGACGATATTATTTTAAGTTACGAAATCAGACACAAAAACACACTTTCTCTGAATAAATGTACTTCATTTTCTACTGATTCGGATTTCTGACCTCAAAACATAAGGGGGTAGCAATAATCTGGAAAATATGGTCTTTATAGTCAAGAGAGATGCAATCTCTGCTAGAAATACATAAAATTAATAAGAATTACAATGTAATTTCGCTACATTCTTATAATTAAAATTAATTGAAACTTAAATAATTACAAAATAAAAACAATACAGTTAGTTAAAATAAAACGGATTTTCAACGAAGTAGAATTTTTTGACTTACTGCCTTGTTAAGGTTCCTTTTTTATAACTATTAGACATTCATAATTAAATTTTTTGAAGAAATGAAGCATAACTGGTCCTGCCTTTAGTGTTGAAAGAATATATCCATCGCTAGCTTCATGTTTGCATAGATTAATCGATATATATCTATTAGGCATTATATATGACGTTTTGGCACAGTTCAGAAGACTGGAAAAACCACAATCCTGTCCCATTCCAGACTGTTGTTAACCCAATCATTAAGTTATATCTGAGTGGGATCTTAAAGCAACTGGCGCGAAGAAAAATATTGCTAGAAGTTTCCTAATGCCGAAGATAAACTTTTAACATCTGAATAGTTTAGAAATTATTAATTAGAAATTATTAATTATTATTATTAATCAGAAATTATTAATTATTATTATTAATTAGAAATTATTAATTAGAAATTATTAATTATTAATTATTAATTATTATTATTAATTAGAAATTATTAATTTGAAATTTTCAGTTGTGTATCCTTCCCAAATGTTGCACTACTTAAGTGAAAATAGTATTAAATCACACATTAATTCTGACTCTACGCGCATTTGAGAAATGCCAAAATAACTAAAAGGTGAGTCAAACTCGTGTCAGAGGCTTCGAATGAAATATGTGAATATGAAGCTAGAGCAACACTATATTTCACTAGCTATGCATCCAAGCAACACTATATTTCAGATCAGTTATGTTTCACTTCTTAAAAAAAAATTCATACTTTAAATATGTAGTAGGTATAACAAAGGAGCTTTAACAGTGCATTAAACCAAAGAATTCTACTGAATTGAAAATCTTTTTAACTAACTGCAAATAAAATGATACACAAAAATATTGCATGGTTGGTTGGTATAGAAGTAAATCAAAGTGCAATCATCTTCATGTGGTGAGTTCTGGCCCCTGGCCATACTTTCCTGTCTATAGCTCTTGCCCTTCAAATATTATTGGGTTTATAACGTATTTTAGCGGGCGCACTGTATATCGTGTGAACTGATAACGAGGTTATATTTTTTTGTTGCTAATTTTTAATTAATCTTTTCTTCTTCCTCTATTCAAAATCCCTTTTTTTCTCCTTTTTTTAGTGTTTGTTATATATATATATATACACCGAAGAGCCATTACATTATGACCACCCTCCATCTAGAACAATGGGCTCGTCCAGGTTTTCATGGTTTCTCGCCCAGGAACAATGTTTTCATGGGTCACATTAGGACCCATAATCCTCATAAAACAATCCGTGACGTCTGTAAGCTACTTGAACATAGTTGCAGACCAGGTTCACCCATTCATGGCAACATTTTTTCCTGCGGGGGATGGTGCTTACCAACAGGATAATGCACCATGTCATAAGGGTCGAATCGTCATGGATTGATTCGAGGAACATTCCAGTGNGCATTGAGGAGTCATGTCTTGGATCCCAAATTCACCTGACCTTAGTTCAATAGAGCATTTGTGGTCCTACTTGGAAAACCAAATTGTGCTGCCACGCTACCACCTCGCAATGTGAGAGAATTGCAGGACCAGTTGGTGAGCGCTTGGTACCAGATACCTCAGAGTACCTATCAGCATCTTGTGGAATCACTGCCAAGGCGGGTGCTAGCAGTTTTGATGGCTAAAGGTGGTCCTACATGTTATTAGCAGGGTGGTCATAATGTAATGGCTCTTCAGTGTATATCGATGTAATGCTTGATATTTTTTGAAATAGTAGTTAATTAGTGTTCATTTATTTATAGATGAAAGCGAAGAAGATATTACAGAGTCCAGTGCAAGACCTGGAACTGCAATGAGTAATTCTTCAAGCAGTCAACCATCAACAATGAAAGAAAAACACATAGCAAACGGGGATGCTAGAGGAATAAATGATGGAGACTCAACTGACTGTTCAGAAACTTCAGAGGACTCTTTATCAGGAGATTCTCTAAATTCAAGTTTCAGAAAACCAGGAAAAGCCCCGTCATTAAAATCCAAAACTTCTGGTAAAAGTTCAGAAAATTTGTCAGTAATCTCTGGCTCTAGCGTCGTAACATCCTCCAGTGTTCTGAAAGAAGTTGACTATTGTGAAAACACGGGTGATGAAGAAACAGATGACGATAGTCGATTAAGTACCGATTTGGATATGTATAACTTAGGCGAGGATAGTGAGCATCCTTCTCTTGAGGAATATTTACAACTATCCACACAAGTTGCAAAAAAATTATCAGAAAGAACAGTTCCTAATTTTAGTACTGATTTACCAAAGGAGAAAAATATGATTCGGGAATTTTTCTTTAAGGAATTCAAATCAAATTTTGGCAAATCTAAAAGTGAAAACGCAAAAACTAGCCCAACTTTGAAAAATAACGATAACTGGACTTTACAGCCACAAAAAACTAAAAAAAATGTTTCAAAAAACATTTTTAAACGTCATTTATTAAAAGGACGAAAAAATGAAGAACTACTTGTAACGGAAGAAAGTAGCAAAAACCATTGTTATGATAATCACGGTGTCATTAGTGAAACAGATGATACTAGATCGTCTACTCCCTCTTCAACAAATGGAAAAAAGGGTAAACAAAAATTTAGAAATAAGACACCTGAAATAGTGCCTGCCTCTAAAGTTGTTGATGGAGCTGAGAAAACCATCATTTCCATATCAAATGGATCTTGTGAAACAGTCAGGTAATGTAATTTTCTGAAAACTTCTGTAAATCCGTGTCAGTTTATTTTTCTCGCAGTGATTAAGTATTTTCTTTAATTTGAGCTACTGTCAGTTTCTGTCCGTAAAAAGATCTCACAGTATATGCAATACCACTTATAAGTTTACCATCATTGTTAGAGATCAAGCTTGATATTTGTCTCTTTTAGTTGTAAATTACATAATTTATGAAAATTAGTATTTTTTTTCTTTTATGATTCCAGAAATAAAATTAAAAAAACACTATCGATATTTTTTTTTTCTTTTAGGGAAACAAAAAGGTGTTCTCCTTCACCAAACTCTATATCTATTCCCAGGGTTGGAAAAGCAGTTTCTCTTCCTAAACAAAGAATATCTCACATCCATGAAGATCCTGATGACATTTCTACTAGTAATTACAATGAAAATGAATGTGATAGGTTTGTAGAGACACCATCTATCGAGTCAGATTCTATATCAGTTGCCAATTCAGACATGACTGAAGATTCCTTAAATACACCTGTCCCACCACATGGATGCGGAGAAGAAAACCGTGAGGATATTAGTGAAGATGAAAATGAATCGACAATCGACAAGTGTTTAGCTCAGTTAGCAGACTCTGTCATACAGCCGACTGATGATTGCTCACTAAATAGGTATTTAAGTCACTTGGGCAATGTTCTTGCAACCAGAGATGATAGCGAATTCGAGTTGTGCTTGAGTAAACTCGCAAATAGTATGTCAAGGAACCGTGCCACTAAAGGATTCAACCTTACTCAGCATTTGCCATTATGTTCATTTGAGCATGTTTGTGTAGATAAAAGCGATCGAAGTACACCCACATCTGATCGTTCTTCAACTACTTCGAGAGGTTCACGAAGCTCTCAAGAAAATTTACGTAAAAAAACATTAACAAAATCCAAGCATCATCATCATCACCATCATATTGCTGAGTGCAAACATACGAATGGAGATTCAGTTCAGATGAATGGAACGTTAAATAATGGAAACCATTTACCAAATGGACGATCACATGTGAATGGGAAAGATGATTTTTCCACTCGCATTTTGGTCGAAAGAGCTGCAGCATTGCAAAACGTTCTTCGAGGAAAACACCGAATACCAAGTACGTCAGAAGAAGAAGAATGTGGCCGTGCAAGTTCATTAGGCTCCACAAGAGAGTTAGAAACACCAATTCCTGAAACTACGTCAGATCCTGGATCAGCTGATTTAGAAAGACCAAGAAAAAAAAGACCTCTTCTAAGAAGGAGTAAGAAAGGACTAAATGGTACTTGTAGACAACATATTCAAAGCAACAAACTTAGTAAAAAGGATAATGGGTCCCTAAGAAAAGGTTTTCAAGCGAGAAATTCAAGCACTCCTCGATCCAGCGGCAGTGATGTGACTGTTATACAATTGGAAGGAGAGGCAAATCAGCATGTGACAAACGTTGATAGCTCAAACACTTTTGTAACTTTAATTAATGTTGATAGTTCTGATTGTTCTAATAGTGCTGAAGAAAAGTAGCTAATTGCGTCTCTAAAGTGTATGTAGTCACCATTATTCTAGACGCTCAAACCACATTGTTATTTCATTAATTTATAAGTTTTGTTTCTTGCTAATTATTTGAATGAAGTCACCATTTAAATAAAAATTGTTCATAAAATATTTGAAGACTAATTTTTTTGCACCTTTATGCAGTAATTTTTTCATATTTCATTTTATCAGTTTTTTTCTGCATATATATATGTATATATATATATATATATGCATTTATATATATGTGTATATATAAAGGGGAGAGTCGGGTAGCCCCGCCCACTTAAGGAGTATTGCTTATATTTCTGCATAATATTGAGTAATAATCAATATTTTTGTATATTTCTATTGTTNTATATATATATATGCATTTATATTTATATGCCCTATTATTTATATATGTGTATATATAAAGGGGAGAGTCGAGTAGCCCCGCCCACTTAAGGAGTATTGCTTATATTTCTGCATAATATTGAGTAATAATCAATATTTTTGTATGTTTCTATTGTTTTACCATCTAATTAAATAATACAAAAAGAATAAACCAGAAAAAGAATAGTTTAACTTAAAAAAATCTAAATTTAAAAAAATATGTTTTTCATCTCTTTTCAAAATGTGTCGGGTAGCCCCGCCCAGTTACAAAAATTATGTTTTTTGACTGTTTTTTCAGGCGTAAATGAAAGTGACCAATGTGTTGACAATAGATAAACCTCATTTATCATTTTTATCACAAAATTATTTTATTTATTACACATTTATATACTTTTAGTGAATTCTATCATTTAATAACGATAATTTAATAACAACAATAGTTGTTGTTAAAATGCATATAACATTCAACTTTGAAGCAATAAAATAATAATCTTTGCAACCGTACATTTATCGACGAAATAAAATTGGGCGGTGATACCCGACATTCATGTGAGCGGGGCTACCCGAAATCCAATTTCTTTGTAAATTTGTAATTACTCGAACATTTTTTCACATATAGACTTCGTTCTTCGTGCAAATTAAACTTAAGACTACATACTTTAATGCTGTATGTATAGAAAAAATTATTTGTTTAGTATTAAAATGAAGCTTAATCGAAACATTCAACCAATTTTTCTAAATTTCATGACTACTGTATTCAACATATTTTCAAAACTATCGCTTACCAAGTTAACAGCTGCATAAATATTTGATACTTTGAAAATAATCTTTTTTTAATATAACAATTAATGTCCGATGGCCTATTGACTTGAAAAAATATTCTATGAAATTCTTCAATTCTTATGAAATTGACTGTGGGCGGGGCTACCCGTCTCTCCCCTATATTAAAATCACCGTCAAGACAACTAATANGGAAATTATATAAATTTAATTATTAAATATGTATTATATAATTTTTTTATTTACTGTTTGACTCAGTTACTGATGTATTTTGGATAATAGGTTTGTCAATTGCTTTAAAACTGGAGATATTTTGGGCGCTCAGGGTTTAGAAATTTAGAGCAAGCACCAGATAATATTATAAAATTCCCATTAAAATTAATATTTAATTGCTAATATTAAATTGTTTTTTGTTAGTGTTCATTATTAATAAAAAACAACAATAAATAAAAAATTTCTTTGTTTTGCAAACTGTAATTTGTTTCAATGCATAATGTAACGAGGAAATGAAAATCAGATTTAATATTTAAAAAAGCAGTAACGAAAATTTCTGTTTTATTGATAAAGATGGAGAATTTGCTATAATTTAAAATTAGATTAATTTAAAAATTATTATTGCTAGAAGTTATACATATATTATTATATATTACGTAAAACGTTTTTTACTACGACAAACACCATTGCCAAAAGCGACATTCTTGCGAAATTGAACAGCATGCACATTTTGATGTGGCCAATGGTGGGCTAACTTGTAAAGGTGAGAATTTTTTATCCAGTGGGTAGATAAGAAAAACGCTTTTATAAAAGTAAATTTTTCTTATAAATAACCAAATTTGATTCGAAGTGCTTAAAACAGTACTGCCAGGTGTATTTTTATATTAACTTGTAAATAGTTGAAAGGAAAAAAAACATTCTATGAATTTTTTCCAGAATTAAAAAATTCTGTTCTCTGCGCAACATAGAGAATCAAAAATTCTTTGTAAAAGATTGTTAAGGCAAAAAACAATGCTAGTGCGAGCAAAAATATAAATAAATAAATAAAGCAATATTGCATTCTTATACTGTTATTTAGGGCAAAAATACTCTTTACTCAAAACGTTTTGAAAATTGATACCAATAATATGTCAGTTACAAATCATTTTATTGATTTAAAAGTACCCTGTGTCTTGTAAAGTCCATCTGTCGAAATCGTCTTTAGAGATTTATATATCGTTAAAACTATAGGGACGGAAGTAAATGAATGAAATGAAGTAAAAAACTATACATATTAGGGGCAAATTAAGAAAACATGAGAAACGAGAGTATCGAAATAATTTAAAAACATTTAGCTTAAATGCGATTCTTGGCTAAAAATAAATGCATACCAGTTTAAAAAGATTAACCAGTTTTTTTTTTTTTATGAATCCCTATTTTGCTGTTCCTAATATAATCATGATTGTTAAGATTTATAGAAAGCTTGTCTTGTTTTCTCACTTGATTTTTCCTCTTCTTTTTTTTATTAAAAATTGTGTGTGAGTTTTTAAATTTTTTTTTTAATCTCATCCAAGCTTTTTCCCTAGACAAACGTTGTATAATTGTATAACAGTACAACTCACCTACTGTAATAAATCATTTTAAAAAAACTGCTTCTGTGTTTCAGAATATTACCATAAAAATTTAAAATCTAAATGTGATATAAAGCACTGCATTTCTTATATAAATAATAATAATGATACTTAAAAATCTTGAACCATTTTCATTATTATTTTAGTAATATAATATACATTGCAAAAAATTAAAATTGAGGATTTGAATAAGTTTTGATATTATGGTCGGATTTTTACATACTAACGAGGAAAGTATAAATCTGAAAAATTCCGGTTGAAACGAAAGGAAGCTTAAATAAAAAACATAGAATGAAATGAAAAACTTGACGCTCCTGGGGCCCAAAATATTTAGTTTATTAAGTACTAAAGTAAAAATAATAATAATAACTTGAGATTAGAAAGAATAAAACTAATAATTTTTCAGTTTAAAAAATTTATTAATTGAAGGATTGATGATCTGAGCTCAATTTGTTCACTCTTTTACTTAATACTCAGATATCACACACTAATATATTCTATTATTTAATTAAAAGACAGAACCTTAAATTAAAGGATCAACCTCGATATTGTTCGGGAAATCTCGGGACAGCAATTCTTTTCAGATCGCTTCTCTAGCTTATTTCTCCGGTTCAACAATCAGTAGAGCGGACTACTAATAGGTAAATAAATAAAATAACAAAATGCTTTCAATAAATATTTCAATACATATACGGGTATTTCAAAACAAATCCATGCTCATTTATAAATATTAGTCAAGTTTTAAGCTAATTCCACTTTGCAAAAGAGCATAAAAATTAGCAAACTGTCCTCTTTGATTTTGGCGATACGTAAGTTTCGAACCTACCATGTTTTGGATTAAACATGTTCTTAATAATTTTTAAGAAATGTTTCTTAACATATGTGAGAATTTTCAAACAAAATGCTGCTCAATTTTAAACATAAGATAAGTGTTAAATGAATTCTTTTTGCAAGATTAATGCAAGTAATTCGAAAAATATATTTCCTTAATGTTTGTGATTTGTATGCTTTGAATTTCGCGCGTTTAGTACCAAAGAAATCCTCTTTAAAAAGTGTCTGTAAATATTTCTTGATTTATGCAGACATCATCAATCAGATTGACTCTCACTCTTAAACAGAAAACAGGTTATAAGGAATTGTTCACTGCAAAAAATAGAAAAAATTCGTTAAGTTTCCTCTCGTATGTTCGCGAAGCATATACTCAGAATTTCGCACGTTTTGATTTAACATGTTCTTAATAACAGTTTTCAATAAACATTTCCCTACTGAAATGAGTATTTTGAAACAAATTGAGGTATATAAAACAAGTTTCAGATGAATTCCTTTTACCAAAAAATAAATACAAAAAATCGAAAAATTCTCTCCTTTTTGTTAGTGGTATGTGTGCTCGCAATTTAGCATATTTTGGACTAAAAAAATCTTCATAAAAGCTTTCAATAAATATGTCATAACATACATATATCAATATTTTAATAAAAATTGAAGCTCACTTTTGAATGTGAATCAAATTTTAAATGAATTCCACATTGCAAAAAGTATAAAAATTCTCAAACTGTTCTCTTTGATACTGGGTGATAATTATAATCTGTTCATATCATGTTTTGAAATAAACGATTTCTTCCTAAAAATGCTCAATAAATAATTCATAAAATATCTAGATATTTTGAAGCAATTTAACGCTCAAATTTTAACATCAAGTTTCAAATGAATTCCGTTTCCGAAAACATACAAGAAATTTAAAAAATATCCTCTCTTATATTGGCGATATGCATGCATGTGCACTCTATGAATTCCTTATATCAATATGTATATATATATATATATATATATATATATATATATCCTGACAAAGCTGGGTATTTTCAATAACATTGATGTTTACTCATTAAGATGAAACAAAATTTTAATAAAATATCAGTGTTCCCCAACCTTTTTATCACCGCGGACCTGTTAACGTTTGATAATTTTACTGCTGCCCGCTGGGGGGGGGCGTTGATTGTTTATATTTTAGATCATTTTGATTCATTAATTTCAATTTAATTGCAATTAAACATGCCTTCCAAGCAAAATACAGTTGCACCAAAAAATAAATATTAAGTGATTTAGCATTTCAACTTACTAGAACGTTAAATCAATGAGAGCCCTAAGCTTTTTTCTTTGCAATGAGACGGTTCCATCTGGAGGTAATTGGAGACAATGATACATTTCAAAAATTTATGTCACTGCCATTGAGCCCCCTTTTTTTAAACAAGTAAAATTTTAATGGAACACAGATATTTTTAATTTGGGGTATAAATTCAGTTTCAATGAAATGGGTACCGGGCCCGGTACCATGATTCAGCTGATTTAGCTAACCGGTACCTAATTCGTACCACCTGCTCCCTAAATTTTACCAACCTCAGAAATATTGAGTATTTATGATTAAGTAAATAAACAGAAGATGTGTAACGCAATGCATTTGCTTATTAGAGCATAATAAGAAATACGATATTAAACTTTTCAACTGTTACAAGCTAAATAACAGTGTTTTAAGCCTATAAAATGTTTATGGAGCATAGTGTTACGTGCTACAAAGTTCGTATAGGACATTTTAAGTGCTTCTTGTTAAAACTGCATCTTTTGGAGATCAATAACCACTTCTTTTTTGTCTTCTTAGATTTTAAAAATGGGGGGAAATAAGTCCGATTGAAACCTTCAACATAAGAGGTACAGTGACAGATCAATCTATCAAATCAAATTACTCATCAATAATTACTAGATAATTATTGGTTTTAATGTGATTTGATAAATTAATATAGCTATAAATATAATTTGATTAATCGAAAAACATATTCGAGGAAAAAATATTCAAGAATTAAATTTTTCGTAATTTAATTTTATAATGTTAGAATAATTTTAGTATTTTATCGAAATTTTTAAGTCACTTTATGATATTTTAAATAACGACATTCAACATTTGATCTTAACCCAATAAGTTGAATGATTTCAGAAAAATAAATGATAAACTGGTATTTATAAATTCTGATTCCTCGCAAGTTTTTATTCGATTTGATTAAACATTGGATTTTTTGTTAAGCGTAATACGAACGATTTTACATTTCATAATTCAAATCTTCTCGATCAAATATTAAATTAAATTACATAAGTCAATAAAATTATTCAGTTGCTGCTATTTCTTCCAAGGTTAATACAGGCATAATTTTTTGGTTAATGCTATATCTGCCTTCTCTTATCGCCCATTCTTTGAAAACAACTTTTTGTTTTTATTGTTTTTTTTTTTTTGTTAAATGCGAAAAATAAAACTGCAAATTTTTTATCGAACGTACATACTTACATATTTAATATTTAAAAATAGTACACTCATTTTTGCAATCGAGAAACAATCCTTTTGTAAAAAATTTGAATAAAAGGATGGAAATTTCTTTTTCCAACATCCAGAAAAAATTTTCAAAAATACATTTATGATTTTAAAAGCGTGCTTTTTAAAAAAATAATAAAAAAGGCAGACATACTATAGTTAGTCTAAAGTAAGAACTCCCCATGCCATTCATCTGGTCCCGTGGCAGTGACTATGATAATGAGGTATAACTATTTCAAGTAGGGGTCTGGGATCATTGTTAAGGACAGTTTATGGCTCAGGTCGGCGAGTGAAATGAAATCTTTTTCTTCTGTCTACTGCGTTAGCTCTAGAGTGAAGAAAAGCTACACTCCCTGAAATGCGCTATTCTTGTTTCCATAGCAGCAGAAGGCCTCTGACTTTGTGGCGGGAGGAGTTCTTACTGTAGACAAACTATACTGCAAGCAAATTATTTTTCGGACACATTTCAATTTCGTCGAAAAAAAGTAACCTTTGAGAGTTAGTAAAAATAATTCCCAAATACTTATATTTTTTAATTAGCACTATAACAAAAGCGTTTCTGCATTACAATTACTATAAAGTACAGAATACTTTTTTTGTTTTAAGACTTCAGTGAATTTTACAAAAAATCAGAGTAAAATACTAAATACTATTTTTTTATTTTTCAAATGTTTCAAATGGATAGAAAAATCAAAAAGAGGTCGAACACATGTTCAAAATAGGGAAATGTAACTTATATTACTCTGCTACACTCTAAACACATAAGTGAATGACTAATAGTAATATTAATGCTTTATAGTATTGCTTCGAAATTTCTCTCAGAGGCGCGACAGCCCTAGAGGGCCACGGCCTACTGTGCCCATCTCAGTTTTCTTAACCTTGGGCTCTATGGTGCAGGAGCAGATGTCTCGGTTTGGTGGTCAGCGAAACTCACGTTTTATTAGGATATTAAAAAAATTGTAAGATGAAAAATGTGAAAAAAAACTCAATATATTCGAAACAAATGAGCAATACTGACCAACACCCAACACATTTAGCAAAATTTTTCTACAAATGAGGGCAAGTTGCTATGATGGGTCATTGGATTGTGGAAGATTGTACTGAAAACTAAGGGAACCTTGTTTACTTGGAAAACAGAAATTTGTTTCTTAGGCGAGGCAAGGCTCAAGAGATGCGAAATTCCTACTTGATTGAGAAGATATATCAGAAACCTCCATGAGTTTAAACGCAAGTCCTTGAAATTAGAGAATCCAAAAATAAATACTAGTTTGAAAAGAAAGAAAAGGAAGTGGGGCGTCTCTCAATAACTTTTATTATAGACATTGGCTTTATAAATGTGAAAATAGTGAGAGAAAATATAGAATATAGAACCATAAATTTTTTATTTTATTTAATCGATTTTTTGAAGGAATAAAATATAGACTTTTATGTATTTGGTAAGAACACAAATCTTCAAAAAATTTTCATAGTGTCCGGGCTTTTTCTTTATAATGGGAAATATTGAAAGCGATAATTTAAAATATTTTATAAAAATTACAATACTGCAAAAAAACATAAAAAAAACTATAATACAAAGAAAAATTTAAGGACTCATTATTAGTCTTTTTATTTACATACGATATGACAGACTCGAGTTGATCAACTCATCAAACTAATTCTCTTGGGATTAGCAACTTTTCAGTGCAGGACCGTGGACATCTGGCTGATGCCTAATCATTGCAATTTACTGTGCTTCCATTAGTACGTTTAAAAAAGTTAAATAAAATTCCTGAAGCAAGACTAAGAAAGCGTTCATAAGAAAGTCTGAATATGCCAATGGAAACACAGGAGAGACGAGTGAGAAAGTATTTTCTTTTATTTGACTTCACTTCTTTGTACCTGCAATTATTAAACTCTGTTTGTACTAACTAAATCAAGGATGCCCAAAGAGAGATATCAAAGAACGCCATTTCGGAGATGGATACTTTTGCTAATATTTTAGATATTTTTTGTAGTTTTCTACGTTTTTGATTATTTAAGGGGTGTTTTCTTTTCTTTTTGAAATTTGAAGGGGGAAATAATTTGAAAAGTTTTTTTAGTGGGAAACTTTTTTCTAGTTAAATTCATTATATCTTTGAAGTACAATTTTATAATCCTATGAAATAACAAGCAAGATGAATTTTTTAGCCAGTGGCTTAGTTGAACGGAGACAGGAATTTTTTCAAGAGATCAGCATTTTTTTTTTCTTTTAAGAAAATCTTTGTGGTGTCGTTCACTTTGTGGAAAACTTTCTTCAGTGAAGTTAAATTTTTAGTCAAATTTATTATATCTTCAATTTACAAGTTCATATTTATATAAAACAACAAACATATTAAACACATTTGTATCCAGCAGTTTGGTTCGACGGAAGTAGGACTTTATTTGTTTATTAATTAAATAATTATATATTTATTTCACGCAATTTTCTTTTGGTGGGAGGTGATATTTTATAAAATCTTCTTCTAGTGGCTTATTCTCTCAATGATTTTATTAAATCTTTCTTATTTATAAAAATGATTTTTAAAAGAAGAAAGAGATGCATTTATAAAATGAAATGGATGCATTTTAAATACAGCTTATGGATGTTTTTTGATTCTGGAGGAAGAATAAAGTATTGTATTATGTATCGTTTTAAAAAGTATTGAATTGGTGAAGATTTGTATAGAGTGTGCTAAACCAAAAACTCCAATCTTTCCACTGCCCTTATTCCAGTTCCTTATTTCCAATGCTCTTAACATTAAATGTAATAATATTATCATAGAATATATATAAATAAAGAAAAACCAACATATCATTTAAAACTTTCCTTTCTGTAAGCTTCATATTTTTCTCGTATATTAATTATTTTTGTTTCCATAGCAGCAGAAGGCCTCTGACTTTGTGNATATATATATATATATATATATACATATATAAATTACATTCAAATTATTATTTATTTACTTTGTATATAAAATTATTTACATTCTATACACATCGAATTGATTGATAAGTTCAAGTATTTTTAAAGCGACTATTACTATTTTGAGAGTCTTTTCGCAATGAAATCTAAAAGGAACTCTTTTATTTTGCAGGAACTTTTTCTTCTGTACTTTTTATTGACCTATTTTCGCCATTTCTTCTTATGTGACTAAGTAGAGGATACAACTTTGCCCACCACAAATGGGAAAAAAATTATAAAAATTAAAAGTTGTCTTACTTGGACATGTCTTTCCAATTGTTTTATTTATTTTATAATTTGTTTAAATAGGCTTCTACTTGCTGTGTTAGGTAGGTAGGTGTACACTTTATACATGTTGTACTAGAGCTACACAATGGGCTATAGGCGAAGGTGTGGGAAGCATGCCTGAGAATGATTCTAAGACATGTATCTCAATTTTGATCCTATGCAGAGGGAACAACTCCCCCTCTTTGATAGCCCAACGACCTGCCCGCAAAGTGAAGCACTTTACAGTAGAACAGTTTAACAAGGACTGATGCCACACTCCCTTGGTCCCTACGTAGGCTGATAAAAGCTGTCTCCCACCCGCTTACCGACGGCAGCCAGTGATGGATGATTTCGGTATTCCATTGGGAACCATGTCTTTACGATCAGTCTTATCCAATCAGTGTTTTTAACTATAGCCCTCTTTTCATGGGTTATTCGCGATCGCAACGCTCGAAGACGTCATCTGGGGAGAAGACCGGTTCCGTGGCTTGACCCTCCTCCTTTCCCTCTTTTCTCAGTTGTATATGAATGTACTACGATATTTTCCTCTTTTTTAATATTTTAGGTATTCAATTGTCTCAATTTTCTTTTTAAAATTTCCACAATGCTTTCTTTTGGAACTATGTTCACTGCTGTTGTGAGTTACATATAATTTCCTAACTTAATAGTTTTTAATCTATTTTAAAATGACGACAGAAACTAACGCACTTCCTTCCACCTGTAGCCCATTTCGATCCCCAATAATCACAGTCACCAAGTCATTTAAATTTAATTGTACTCCATATGTGCAATTGAAGAGTAAAAATTTTCATTTAATTATCACTGTAATATTGGCAATCGCAACGCTTGAATACGCCATCTGGGGGGACACCGATTTTATGCCTTTGGCCCTTCTCAATTCCCTTCTCCCTTCCCTCTCCTCCTCTTTTCAGTTGGATAGGAATGTACTACGATATTTTTCCTTTTCTTAATATTTTTCCGTTTTATTTAATAAAAATATTTTTTAAAATTTCAGTGATGCTTTTCTTTAGAACTATGTTTAATGTAGTTTTCAGTCCCGTATAGTTTTCTGACTTAAAAGATTTTAATCTATATGAAAATCAAGAGAGAAACTAATGTACCTTCTTCCTCTATGACTCTTCACATGCTAATGGGGAAAGAGTGCGAAATGTTGCCATAGGTAGAGAGTTCTGCTCTACGCTCCCTGCAGCCCATTTCGATCGCCAAATACGTCGATTGAAAAAATTCGATTCGATAAATTTTCTGTGCAAAGCTTGCTATTGGCCAGCGATAGCTGTTCCCGCAAGAAGGAAAATTACTTTGTGGTGGTTGCCAAGGCTTATTCATTGGTTTTTCCTCTCCATATTTGAACATTTATGAAATGGCAGTGACTTTGACCACAATACTGTGGTTTGTTTTTTTACCATTTCTGGGAACATTTCCAGTCACCCAGGTGTTATTTCCGATGCGAAATAGTTATGGTATTTTAGAACACCTGATACGATTTTAAAATTATTAAAAAAAATTTAATTTAAGTTTACACTCCTTTGAGGTACGATGCTGCTGTATTATTATAATTTTTCGTTTGATGTGCTGTAAAGTTTTCTTGGAATAATTATTGTTTGTATTCACTTAGATGACTAATCCATTCTTTGAATTTTTATGCTTTCTGTTTGATTTATTTTGGAATTTAAGCGAAGTTAATATTAGAAATATAATTTATTTATCTGATTTTTTCAAGGGTTTCAGGTTTAATGTTTTTAAGCTCATATAGACGGAGGGTAACAAATTAGTTTTGGTTTCTCTTGAGAGAAATATTCCTTATTTAAGTGTTGTAATGGGATTTACTTTTAATATATTTATATTTAAATCATTTTCTGATTCAACCAATGTTCAATAGACTTCTTTTATTTTTAGTGAAGACTTTTAAATAAAGCTATTATAGTGGACACATTTTTCATGTCGATATTTTCTAGAAGTACATTTTTAATCAATCATTTATTAATCAATTTCTTTAAAAGAAATAACAAATAGGTATAGTTTCACTTACTATTTGGAATTTTTTTTCTCAAAATTTTGAATATTTATACCAGAGCTGTGGAGTATTTCATATTTGTTTAATTATATAATATATGTTTAAATATATATACCAGAGTTACTCATAATATTAGATAACATCAGAAAATCTAACGTTATTTTCCAAGAGTTTCGAATATTAGAAAGTTTCAAGAGGTCGCTGTTTTCTCTGCATTAGGTATATAATATTAGATTCAATGCATAAGCAGATTTTAAATAGCATGAATAATTTCTTGATCATGATCAAACTTTATGTTGCCTATTTTCCCTTTTTTTTAAGGCTTGTAACTCCGTACAAATTTCTTGGAAGTCTTTCATTTTAATCTTTGTAAACAAACTGAGTTGTTATATTTTTCTTTAAATAAACTACCCTCTTGCTCTTTTGACTTTCTGAAACTACAAGTACAGCAAACTGCCACTTATGCGCAAAATTGAGTAGCCGACGAAACACGGATATTCCGCTAAACGCTTAAAAAAACACCAATCATCAATTTTTTAAATATAAGTGATGGATTTCAATGTCTATTAGCAGTTTTTTTCTTATATGTGTATATTTTTATTTCTGTATGGAAGAGATTGCCAATTTATTTTGTTTCTTGGTGATGGAGAGCAGAAGGCTAAAATAAAACAGACATAAGTAGACTTTTAACTCGGATGTTCATATGCTATTGAAAAAAGAATGCACAAAAAATGTTTGGATCGCATGATTTTTAGAAACTTATTAAAAAAATAATAATAATAATCAAATGACTACAATTTAAAAATCATGCATATGCCCCATAAATTATTCAAGGCCCGCCTTCATTCTTTTTTGAAGAGTTCCAATAATGTGTTACATGTTAACTAAATAAATAACTGAGGATCATTCATTCCCAGTCATCATATGAAACCAAGACAGGAAAAACAATTTCTTTACTTGCTATCAATATTGCTTTGAAAAATAACAATACAATCCTGGAGAAGAAATTGCTTTGATGGGTGCTGAATCTATTCATTGAAATTTGAACTTCATTCTGCATTTGTAGTTAGACAGCTGTAAATCATAACTCATGTTGTCTTGCTCTTTATGAATGCCTCGCAATTTTCTCCCTCACAATGCTCGTTTTTACTTGGTACTTGGCCACATTGTTTACATGTTGACACATTATTTGATTAATTGTGAACACCTAGGCTACAAACATGATTGTTTGTTAGAATGTTCTCAAAACTCTTAAAATAGTTCCATATCTATGAATTCATTTTCAATTCTATATTCTTTATTATCGTAAGAAAAAAGTGAATTGCTGATAATCGGGAGTTAACTGTAATCTGCTAATATCTCCAATGCTATTTAACGGTTTCATGATATTTTTCCTGAAAATAAAAGAAATTTTTCATATATATTAAAGGTAATACTTCAAAAATTCTACTGAATGTTAACATTATTAAAAATGACTTTTTCAGTTTTTATAGTGCGAACAAAGAATAAAAGTCAAATATCTATGTTCATTTTCTTATTGTGATCAAAATGATTGCAATGGTTATTACATAGGAAAAAAAGTCGTTAATTCTAATGTTAAGTCAGAGTTCCAATAAATCAGGCAAAATGAAAACCACTATATACGTTGCATCAATATTTCTCAATTATATATCTCCCAGTCCTATACATGACATTTTCATCTGAATAAACTTTTGTTTTTTGAAAGACTATGTCAGAATAATTGTTCTTTAATCATTTTTTCTGTTAATAAACAAGCATTGTGTAATAAACTCTTAACTTTTTTCTAGTGTTGTTATGAAACACTTTGGCTTCTTACATTGAAATGCACATATGCCATTGGCCGTTTGGGAAACGTCTGTTCATTCTTTTTCTAATCACCATAATGTAAAGGAATATAAGAAATCTGATCTGGTATGTATTAGTAAAATTTTTTATCAATCTGTGTATCTTTTTCTCTGTAAGCCAATCTAACAAATGAATATCGCTTTTGTCATGCTGTACAAAGTTATAAATTGTACAAGGTTTTGAAAATAAAATTCGATAATTTGTTGACTTCTAAAAATCACTCTGTCTAACTTTTGATCTAATTATCAGATTTCTGCGTACTAATGAAATATATATTGTTCGAAGGGCCGAGATCTTAAATGGGTCATTCATTCTAATACGAATATTTCTTGTAATCAGTAACTAATAAGAAATGCGGTAAATTTTCCCAAAATCCTTTGCTCATACAGGTTTACCCTTATCAGTATGAACCCCTTAATAGTGACCCTTCCATAATATTATTCGGTACATATAATTCTATTTGGTGTTTAGTTTTTTAATACTTGTTAAAATGCTGAAACTAAACCTTTGAACTGAATATAGTGACTAAAAATTAACTATCGTTTTATTCCCTAGAAAATCACTTCTAGAACAAGTGATAAACTTTTTTGTTCTTTCAAAACGAAATACTGAAACACCGCTAACAAACAAATATTTTATTTTTCAGCAAATTGTTTAAGCCACCATTCCTTTTCATGCACATTAAATGTGAAACATATGACTTCATTTTGAATAAAAGAAAAATCATGTAATGCTTAGATTTGCATTGTAGGAGCATTGGCGTTGCAGATCAAATTTATTGGGGGGACCATACTTAAGACTTACTTTCAAATTTCTTGGCAAAAAGAGAAAAGTATTGCCCTTATTATATATGTATATAAAAAGGGACCGAAATACACACACTCATAGATTGATAAAAGTAACTTTTTCTTAATGTATGACAAAAACAAGACATCAAATAGAAGAAAATTATATTTCACGATCAAATCAATATCTTTTACTAACATTCAATTTATAATTATGAAAACTGAAACATCTTGATTCTATGATGCAGAGTATTTCGTAATCTACGTTCTCATGTATAATTTTAGAATCATCTTTAAGAATTTAGTTTAAAAAAATATAAAAATTAAGAATCGCAAATTACCATTTAAGAACGAGAAAAAAAGGTTAAGAAAATCGTTAAAATTATTACTATTAAGATAAACGAATTTTATAACTTTAAAGCCAGTTTGATTGCCGAATTTAGCTTGAAGTGCCTCAAATAAGTGTCTTTTAATTCCTCTATTTATATCGGCAATGAAACATACATTTCTAATCTCACCTTCTCAAACAATTTTCTAAGAGACATTATTCAGCCAACTCTCTGAGCTAATATATGTAATGCGCGTATGTGGTCCATGATATGTGTGATCTGGACATATTTATTAATCTAGTTAGATAATTTTTGTTTAATTACATTTGATAGGTAGTGTTAATTTTTAATATAATTACAGACGAATGAAATGCAGATTTTAACCGTAAAAGATCAAAACAAAGCATACTAAAGCAAGGTGCTCATTGCTCTAATGTAACTCTGGCACACAAAAAAAAGGAAAGATCTAGGGGTGAGGGATCTGTGTGAAAAATCTAGGGATGAGGGAAGCAGATCTAACGGTGCAATGTTAAGGTGTGATTCAAGATGGGAATCAATAGAATAAGCTGTAAATTCAATTATTGCATTAATATCAATTAAAAATTGAGTTGTGGTGAGTCATAAGTTTGTAATTTATTTCAGTTGGAGAAGTATATTTGTCCCTAAAAACTGCCATGAAAGCTAGGCTTGTTAGTCTAACATAGCTAAATATTTAAAAAAAAAATACTCTTTACTTCAATTATAGTAGCATACTAAAAATAAAAAAAAGAGTTCAGTTAGTCAAATTTTTGCTATATAGGCAGAAACCTCAAAATAGTGTATGATTAACAAATAAATATTTTATTTATTTATAACTTCTGTTTTTACTTTTCATTTTTTGACTAAATGATTATTTCATCTTTTTCCAATAAATTTTTTATAAAATAGCATTATTTTAAAAATAATCTCATAAATTTTATTTTTTAACGTTTGAACCTTTCATATTTTTGTATTCTATGTTTGATTACCATATAATATATGAAATACTGAAAATTTATTCTATGATTGTAAAATGAATTGTATTACAGAAACAAGTAAAGCTATACAAATTGATATTAATTAATAATCATGATTGATATTAATTAATCTAAGCCCTCCCCATTGTTTTGACAGTGGATGAAAAATAAACACTTGAAGAAAAAGTACAGAAAAAAAAAACCTCATATGTAACTATATGAATTTAACAGCCTATTCAATGGGCCCATTAAACTACAATTTAAAATAATGAAATATTGATCCAAATGAAATTATATATATATTTTAAAAAATTTTTATACCTAAGGATTCGTTTAAACACTGCTAATAAACTATGAAGTAATGACACAAAATCATGAGGAAATTGTCACGAATTAAGCACTTTGAAAAAAGTGGTGACTCAAATTTTAAATAAAGCATAGAGAATCGGCTGTAAAACGATCGGAAAAACTCCTGGACTTATAGAAAAATTGGAATAAAAAATAGTGATTGCTGAAACTGAATGTTCTTTATCAATTACGAAATTCCCAGGAAAAATTTTCCATTTTTCACATAAATGAGCATTAAAAATAAAGCATGGATCAACACCAGGATATTATAGTATTGCTATATAATATCTAAGTGGGTACAACAAACCCCATGCTTCCTGTGAGTTCTTAATAACTAGTTTAATTGAATTCATATATCTCATCTTGGTGTTAAACGGATTAAGGAAATTAACAAAAAGCATTTAAGAGATTATAAAACCCTATTTATCCCAATAAATTTCTTTATAGAGAGTAAGAATAGACAATCTGGAGTCCATCCATCCACATTTTAACTATTATGGATTCTAGCAACTAAAACTCCTTTTTTCAGTTAAGTTTTCTAAGCCACATGACTTGCTACAGCTCTGAGAAATTTGGTTCCATGCCAAATGGGTGGAAAAAAAACTCTTGTGTAGGACATGTTTACATAAAAATTCCTTGTTTGGTGTCCGTCAAATCAAACTCCCTAATTTTTAGGACAAATTCTTAATTCTTTGACTGTTCCCGATTTTCCAGATACTGTCGCAATCCTGGAAAAATAAAGACAAAATATTTTTAGCAGGATAATTGGAAGTTTCAAGGCAACTACAAACTCTGATATTATCAAACTTAAAGCTCTTTTGAGTTGAAATAAATTTTTAAAAAAAGTAGTTAGTACTAATGGTTTAATAATAAATAAAGCAATAAGACTTTTGCTGTTTTACATGCAACTGATGTCATTTTTGCACCTTTTCTTCAATTCATTATTATCAACAATTTTTTAATTAGTATTAATATAAAATATATATGGTATATTGCCTTAAGTATATCAAAATTTGTATTGATTCAAAGGATTAAAAAAAGAAGAAAAATACGATTATTATGAATTGTATGCAGCTAAATAGTGATATTAATTAAATACTGAAGTATAACATTTTTAAATTACAGACAAGCGCATGTCACTAAAATAAAATTTAAATGTTGAGTATTTATTTGCATATTAAGAGGAGTTGTAAAGTAATATCAAAGCATATTTAAAGTATCTAGTTACTGTTCTCCTTTTTTCTTTATTATTTTGTTAGCATATTTAAGAAACAAAAGTGGATATTTTTGAAATGTTTATTCAAAACTTTAATTATTAGTTAAATGGAACAGTTAAATGCTAAGAATTTCAATTAAGAGCTTGAAAAAATAATATGAACTTATTTAAAATAACAAAAGCGGTGTGTTTACAAACCAAAAAAATTTTTTAATATAATTTTCTTTTATTGAACATGCAATTTTAAAGGGGGACGCAAAAATTATTTCCTTCTTCGCATTTTGTAAATAATCACAGTAAAAAAATAATTAAAACTCATTTGCTCAACTTACATTACTTATTCATTGAAACTCAATTCAATTACTCGTAATAGTAATTGCCTAAAAAGTACTGATGACGAACTCTCGTTAATCGTACTCCTCAAATGCTTGTGTTGTATCGAGAGTAGGTTGTTGTAATAAATAATATCGTATAAAAGATAACATATTTAGAAACTATGAAGAAATCAATAGCAATAACTGCCAAAAATTCAGTAGAATTATTGCTTTAAAAAATTAATTCTCAAATGTACAATTTGAATTTACCATATTGTTTGAAATATTTCGGGAGATTTAAAATCCATGTGAAAATCAATATCAATGACTGCCAAAAATGCAATCAAAGCATTATATCGATTTATGATACTATAGGCGTAAATTGAGAGTGTCAAAAAGTGATTATCTAAATCAGTGGTTTCCAACTGGCGGCCCGGGGGCAGCATCCTTTTTTTTGTGGCCTGCGAACTAAAATATATTAGTTATCAATTTTTTGCAGACATTTTTCGTAAAAAATCTATATGGGCTTAAAATACTTTTCTCGTTAATAAAAACCTAATTTCTTTGTTTTGGGGAAATTTATCAAACCAACGGCGCAAAAAAATTTATTTCTCAGGTTTTGCATCCAAGAAAATATTTATTCAAATACAAAAATAATCGTGTGTTGCTCTTTTTTATTTCATTTTTTTGTATTTTATGAATATAATTTAGCAGTATCAGAAATTTTCTCGAAGAAATTCTTTGATTTAACTTTTTGAAACCACTCATTTTGGACGGAAATATTTACACACACATTTGCAGATTTTAAATTTAAAATGTAACTATCTATTCTCTGGTGGTTGCAGCAGACAAACCTCAATTTTGTCATTGAACATTTTGTGTGCAACTATGTAAGTTTTAATATCAACCTTTTTAAAGTGTTATATCTTAGCAATTAAATATCTGTTGCACATTAATTGTTTAATACATGGGTGCACATCAAAGTTATTGTAGCCCGAATTTTTTGATATGCAATAAAATATTTTTAAAAATCTACTTCTTATTTTAATTTGTAATTCAATACTTTTGTTTTGTACAACTTGGTAAAAATCAGACAGGAATATTTAATATTCCTTCAATCATAAGAGTCCTACATAAAACTTTGATAAAGTTGAGGCCCCCGGCCTCGTGTAAGTTTGAAACCCCTGATCTAAATCCATGATTCAAATATTGCATGTAAATTTCTATAGAAAAGAAGAGTAATTTTTTTCCTTTTTAAAAGAAAAATCTTTCTGCAAGAACTCTATAACATTCTGTGACAATGTGGCCGTGTTGCTGCAATTCTGCCACAGGGCCTGTTTTTTTTTTAAATTTTTTTTAAGTATAGTATTTGTTTTTTCAAAATTAGTCTAGTAATTATTACTTATGAATGAAAAGAAGTTGAAATAATTTCATTGTTAATGTTAAAATATCCTAAATTGAACTGAAAAGAACAAATGGTATAATACATAATTTTTATTCAAATTACTTTTCAGTTATAGTTCTAAACTTTACTCAAGTTTAAGGACACGTAACTTATAAATAGAAAATACAGTAGGGAACCGATTATCCGGAACGATCGGGACCATCGCTAATCCAGATAATTGATTTTTCCGGTTTTCTGAATCACTACAAAAAGCCGTTTTTTTATTGTTAAACCCAGCTAATAGAAGAAAAAAAATTTGGAAATAATCTTTAAAAGGAGAAAAAACGATGAAGTAATACACTAATGATTATTTCCAAGATGATGGTAAGGTGAACGTCTTTAAGAAAAGAAAGAAAAATCCTAAAATCTTATGAGGAAAAAAATATTTTTTTTAAAAAAATGGCGGGAAAATTTATTGAATTTCATTCTGGTTTTTTGGTTTTCTGATTTCCGGATAACGGGTTCTGTACTGTACTTCAATTTTTTTCTCCTTCATGAAAAATCTATGAAATTTTGTTTTTCCTCCTTTTTATTTATTTATTTATTTTTTACTGAATATTTTGTGTTGCCATATGTTTGTTTGAAATTAAATTAAGGAATTTCTGTATATATCCATATGTATTCTGCTGTATGTCCTGTTGTATAAGTTGATCCCCTTTTTGGGTCTGTATATATATATATATATACACACATATTAAAATTATATATATACATAAAAATTTCTGAAATTTAAAAAACAAATAAATTAAGCTATAGAATTTTCTCAAATTAAAATTATTTCACATCAAAAATGCTTACAAAAACTTCTAAATTGCTCTTATAGATGTCATGTGCCAAATGATACTAGACACATTACAAAATGTGGATTCAAGAGATTATCGAAAATCTTTTAAAATTCTATGAATAAGGGCAAAGACTATTTTTTATGGAACGTAGCAAATAAGAATAATGTAGAATCCATTGCAAAGTGTGATCTGTATGACTGTTCTGCTAATGTTATTGAATCCAACACAAATGATATTCTGGAATCTTAAAATTTATAGATTTATGGTATGTTTTATAAGTTTTCATTGTGTTATATATTTTGAAATACTTTGGAATCTGAACTTTTACTATCTTATCTGAACTTTATACTATTCTAAATTTTTTTTTTAACTAAATTTATTTAAATCATTATTTTTCTAAGAATACTTGTAAAGAAAATTTGATGAGAATAATGTAAAAGTAATTCTATATAACACATTTAAAATAGTTTTTGAAAGATGTAAATCTATACTGAATTAATATCTATATCATTGTTTATAATGCATCATTATTTCACCGTTAATTTTTTAACAGTGTAGAAGTCGACCCTCCTGATTTTGGTAAAATTTTAGGATCTTGAATAGTCTATTTATACATATGTGGCATTAAAGTTTTAATGAAGTGTATAAATAATGATATTTCATGAACATTGGTGTTGTTTGAAAAAATTCAAACTCGGTCGATTACATGAAATCAGATCTGTTTCTTTTTTTTTTTTTAAGAGTTAATAATAATTTTTTTTTCCAGCAAGTTATAGGTAGAATTTTCAAAAGAGCAATTTATCTGCTTTGTAATAAGTGCTATATTTATTTATACTCATTATGAGAAAAACTTACATGGGAATGATATGGATAGGAACATTTCTCGTGTGTGTTCAATATCCTGAAAAAAATTTACGTTTAAAATTTTTTTTAACACAATTATATTTTTGTTTTTATATTATTTATAATTGGAAATAAATGGTGTGAGAGGATTTCTGTCTCTATAATGCGCTATAATGACCAAAGATTTATAAACATTCTTTTCAAATGTGTTTGGGAAGTTAAGTAGTATCTTGTGTGACCACTTGTGAAATTAGCAAAGATAACTAAATTTTGTATGCTTAATAAATTTTCATAAATAAAGTATACAGAGTTTTCATACCTTGCATATTTTATTTATTAAATATTTATCTTTTAGGTTGTTTTAGAAAGTTATATTTAAAGATTTTTATTCAAATCAAAATTATTAAGTGAAATAATTGCAAGATTTCATAGGCAAAGGTGACAGGTACATTCAAATAATAATAATAAAATAAAACTAATATCAGCATTTATTCTAATTTTATCATATTATATCAGTGATCAGTTTTAGTAAATAAGAATTTTCTTTTCTTTCGAGATGCTAAAACATTTTGATATTATGCCAAGATTTGCCAATGGCAATGATAACTTAAAATTGCTATGCTATGTAAGGGCTACTCCATCCAGGGTTGGCAGGTTTTTGACATGTGACAGTTTTTGACAGTTTAAACCATGGTTTAAACCGTCACGTCAAAAACCTCACTGTCAAAAATGTCGAAAATGTCAAAAACCTATATTCATATGTGAAATTTAATTAATACATAAAATTTATATATTTTTTATAAAGGATAGTGTTTCTAAATATGTTCTAGAAAAAATAAATTTAAAATTTTGAAGAAACACTTATATTTTGAATAGTAACCAAAATCTTGTACTTTTGAAAGCTCACATCTTTTGTAATATTATGTATTCATTTTCATGTGTTATTGAAAATCTGCAGTGATATTATTAAGAAATTTATTTATAACCAAATTTAGTGTATAGTATAGATTATACTAAAAATTAGACATTTTTAAAGATAAACATTAGCAGTTTTGTACATTAGACATCTTTTAAAGAAAAATCTTTTTAATATTCTTTTAAATCTTCTTAATAATCTTTTTAACATAAGACAATACAAATTTAAGTGCTTTCTGTTAAATACACAGAGTAGTTAGTGTCGATTTACAGTATATTCAGCCTATTCATTTACTATGCTGAAAATTTAGTTTATCCAAATACTTGTGAATTTCATTTTGCTGAATACGATATAGTTTTGTTGAATATCTAAATATTCAGCTGTTGAATAATTACTTCTTGCTTTCAAGATATGCATTATTTGTATTCTTAATACAAGTGGAGAAAAAAAAATTAAGAGATAAAAATTGTTTTAAAATGATAAGTGTAATAATTATAAATAAATATAATAAACAATATGAATTATATTTATCATTATTCATAAATATAACTACTTTTAAATTCAAATTAACATACTGGATAATAAAGATATTCGGTATAACATTAAAAATTTTTTTTATACACTTGTATCAAGTTTGTATTTATACAACATAACTTGTAAGTTCCTTATAAATATTAGTTATATGTTCCTTATATGTCAAAAATGCATAGTAATAAACTTTTAATTTTCTTAAGTATCAAAAAAAAAAAAAATTTTTTTTTTAAATATAAATATTTAAACAATTTTTGTGCAAAATTTTTCTGCACATGCATTTGAATATAAATTTCTGAGATTTTAAATCTGTTATTTTACCTTAATTTTAATTAAAAAATATTTTAAAACCTGCTGATTACCTATAGTATAATTAAATTTCAATATAATGCATGGCAACTGTTGGTAGTTTTGAAGTTTATATATTTTCTTGGCAAACTTCAGTTTTTGACATTTTTGACGGGTTTTTGACGGTTTAAACCAGTATTATACCCTTGTCATGTCAAAAACCACTTTTTGACGTCAAAAACCCAACCCTGACTCCATCACTACAAACCTTTATTATTTGTTGCAAATAAATTTATCAAAAATAGTTGAGTGTTTTTAGTATTTATTGTAAAAATAAATCATGTTATTTGTATTATCTCTGATAAATCATTTTTAAGACTTTATCTTTTTAAGTGGGGTGAAATTTAAATGATAAAATAAACATATTGCTTGATAGAAATATTAATTTTAAAGTTGAATGTAAGTTTAAAAAGTGTCAGCAAACTTTTAAAATGATGTTGACTGTTCAAACGTTCAATTTGTTTGCATTGAGATACTCATTGCCCATTAATAAATTTTTTCTTTTTAAATTTAATAGTTTATTTATGTAAGCTAAACAATCTTTTAGAAATGAAGCTGTTTAAAACATTTTCAATTAATAAAAATATTTGCTCAAAAGTGACAATTTTAGATTCATTGAATTTAAAAATTACCATTTTAGACTTCCTGTATGAAAATTTTTTCACTCTATGTGATAATTTTAAACATGCCATAAAAAATAGGTGATATAAAATAAGGATTTAGCTAAAAAAATTTACAAAGGAAATATTTTGTGTTCTAAAATAATGTAATGTAAGATTGCAGTCAAAAAAATTTTTTTATGATAACCTGACCATAGTAGACAATTGGAATGGTTCATAGCCTCTTAACTTCTTCATTTTCCTTGTAAATATTTACTTCTGTTGTTATTCAAAGCCAGGAAAGAGGTTCAAATGGTTCTGTTACATAAAAACCCTTGTTTAAAGATTTCCTATAAAATTGAGGCAAATTTTTAGGTTTTGGCTTTGATACTACATCATTGTATTTCTAATGATTTTATTTCTAACGATTTTATTTATTATTTATAAATGTTCTTATTGTTTTATAAAAATTATTGAATTTATTTATCTTTGTTTAGAATAGAACATGATAGGAAATCTTTTAAGTTGGTATAACTATTAATGTTTCCATAGCAATATAGAAATAAATATTGCACGCATCATATTCGTTTGGATTTTGATAAAATAATTTTACCTAATTCAATATATATGAGTGCTAACAACATGGCTAAAATATGAAACTTTCATAAATGGAATGCTTGCTTTTTCAGACAAAGCAAACTACTTTTTATGTTGATTTGAAATAAATTTAAAGAAATAACTCATTACTTATTTCCCTTTCAAGTTTTTTTTTCTTTTTTTTTGCAGTAACAAAACTAGAAAATAAATATTGCATGCTAATAGCTTGTTTTAAATGTGTTTTTATGTAAGCATAAAGGCTCACTGAAATTCATATTGCTTGTGTCACACTGTTAGGTTTTTCTGTGCTTTGCTATTTTTAATAAAAAATAAAAATACACTTTCACTTTAAGAAATTTTAATTAATATTTTCATTTTTGAATGAGTTATTGTGCAAGTTATTTATATTTTGCTTATAAGTTATGCATTTTTTTCTTTTTTTGCACCTTGCTTATTACATTGGCCTTAAAATAAACTTACGTGCTTCTTAACAAGCTTTTTCTGGGTTTTTATGAAATGTATTTTATTTTAGCTTTGTCAAGTCCAGATTTGCCTGCTGACTGAAGTATTTATTTTTGAAGTATTATTATGTGAGCATCCTTGATAAAAGGACAAAAGGCATTTTGTAAATTATTCATTGCATGTTGATCACCAGAAATGAAAAGTTTTGATAAATGAAAATTTTAGTAAAAGAAAGGTTTGGTAAATGATGGCTGAAGATAAAGTTTCATCAAAATTGGGAGTAATGTTTAGCCTTGATGAAAACATAAATACACTACATACTTCTAATTTAATATCTTGTTCATCACAACGAGAAGATAACCAAAATATACTCATTACTAATTCCCATGCAGTGTCGATCATATCAAACTCAAAGTGTTCAGAATTCAATGAACTGTCTTCAAACATTTCAAATAACGCATATAAAACTTTTGATCAGGTTGAAACTATTTCTTCGGTTCAAAAAACTGTCTCATACCAAAATTCAAATAGCATGTCTTCCACCCTAATGAATGTTTCCAAAGTTAACATGGTGGATAGTTCTGCGAGTCATAATGATTTTAATGTAAATTCTACTAATCCCTTACTATCTGATGACTTTCATCAACCAAATGATATTGGTAAGGATCATCAATCAGCAGAATTTACCGAATGCAGTAAAGCAGAAGTAAGTTACTCTTATTTCTGTTTTGATATTTTTTAAAATCTACATTCCTATATAAAAATCCTCATCATTTTTAAGGCGCCAGCTGTTTATATGCTTTTTTGTGCTGTAATGTTATTTTATTTTCTTATTTGAGATTGTTAATTTATTTTGTTGCCTTATTTTATAATGCTAATAATTATTTTCATTTGTCATCATTTCATGTGCATTTATTTCGTACATAGTATTTGCAAATTTAGAGTAAAATAAAATTTAGCAGCATATTAGAGTTTTTAATACACTGATTTAATTTTCCTTTATATATTTAAAAGCATTTCTGTCTTAAGTGACTAAAACGATACGAAAAACTATAATTCTCTTCATATTTATTCTTAGTCCCTGAACTTGTTTAAAGCATAATCAAATTAGTATTATTAAAATTTGTTCCTTTGTTCTAAGTTGACACTGTGCGTAAAATTGATTAAAGATTTTTAAAATATTAGTGTCATATAATCAAAGTTTTTAGTTGTGATATCATTTACGTCCGTGCAAAGTTAGGTAAAATTACATGTTGAGAAGGCAAAAAGTTTGCTTCTTTTTACAGGAGCAGAAATATATGAAATGTTAATTTTTGTTTGTTCTTACTTGTCTTTGCTAACTAATAAATACATTTTTTAATCATTTTTAGATCTGTTTGAAAAGACAGCTAGACTTTTAACTTACACAAAAAAAATTTATTGCAAGTTACACTATTTGTGTAAGCTATAATCCTGATATATTTTAATTGACAAAGATTTGTACTAAATTAGTTAATATTGTGTTGAAGATTTGAGGTTTGAAAAAAAATTTCTATAAAAGTTTGTTTACATCTCAAATAAAACCTCAAAAATTTTTTGTGTTGATGACCTGTAGTTTGAAGAATTTAAAATGTATTTTAAATTCAATATCTAGTTAAAATTTATTTTTTACAAAAGGTAGTTTTACAAATGTTTTGATAGTAATTTGGTTGTTGAACTCTATACCACTGCACTCTTCACTGCATGATTAGATTATTTTTCTGTTTGAAATAGGTACTTACTCAACTGTTTATGCTTGCATATTAATATTTAATTATTTATTGTAAATTTGTTTATAAAATTTAAAGTATTGTATAAATTGACCACTTTTTCTTTTCTTTGCATGTATACTTAAGTTTATTTCTCAATATTACTATTTTTTGTATTTTTTTTTTTTAATGTTTCAAAAATTTTAAATTCACTTTAACTAAGAATATAAGATTTGAACCACTTGTCCATGTTTTTCTCTAGCTTTATTTATCTCAATTGAGAAGTTAGTTGATACAGTAGATAATAGAGTGCTTCAAATAAGATTAAGAAGAGCCTCGTCTTAATTCCTACCTTGATTGAAGAGACTCCCAATGTTGGTAATCCAATGTTTTGATGAATTCGGGCCGGATGATTCAGGGTTGACTCAAGCCAGATAATTCAGATTATGCTCCCCTTCTCTGCAAATTCAAGGATCTCACTGCTGCTCTTCTCGGGAAATTCACAATGGAATTTAAAACAGTTTTCTTTGGAACAACATTCGCTTGAATGTTAAATTAGTCTACTGCTCCTATCCATAAATCCTATCTCCTGCAATCTATTTCGTTCCACACAAATTCGGTTCGTATTCCCTTTGTGATTTCAAAGGAGATTTAGTTTCAGAGATTAATTTAAACCCCAATCTGTGTCAGTTTTAAAAAAATGGTTTTTTGTATGCAAGTGTTTTGTAAAGGCTCTCTCAATAAACAATTTTAGAATCCTTATCAAAAATGGAAAAAAAAGTATGGACATAGGGGATTGCAAACTAATATTTTAGTGAGGAAAAAAACAAACCCGCTAACAGATTCTGGCTTATTATAAAACAAGAAGGCAGATGTAATCAACATACATCAAAACAATTTTTATAGAGGTTGAAACTTGAAAGTGTTTCTAATAAACCCTTTTCAAATCTTCTCTCTTTCCTCCCATAATCAAGTCTGTCTTGTTGTTTATTGCATTGTGTCTTTCTGTACTGTGAGTTGTCAGGCTTCTATAGTATTTGTTTTCTTTTAAATTTCTTTGTTAAATATTAATTTAGAGGTCTCTGATAGGTATACTTTTTGTTTTCCTTTTTGATTCTAAAAATACACATTAAGGGTAATCTTTATAGAATACCCTGTATATATTCGAAAAGAGGTATTCTGTATACTATAAATAATATTCCTGGTGTTGTTTTGACTTGTATTTTAAAATAATATATTTTGGAGACTGAACTGCTGTTTCTGGGGGAAGGAAAAGAAAAAAATAATCATGTTAAGCTCTTGCTAAGTTTCAAGATAAATACATTTTTTGCAATTTTCGCTTGGAAAATATTTGAATTTTCTGAAAGTTAACCTTAAATAATATGCTCAGTATTAAGTTTTCTTTTGTCACATTTTTCTTAATTTACCACTTACCATCTAAGAAATAATTCAATGGACTTATTTAAAACAATCAAATAATAAAAATTGAATATTTTGTTAAAAAATTCAAGAAACCATTTGTTTTTTATTCATATTTCATAAGAAATTTATGCAGATTTCTGTTTTTCTGAACACAACTTCAAAACATGCTAAATACTTGTTAATTACAGAAAGTTTTGACTAATTATTACAAGAGTCATTTGAAGTGGCAATTTCTGGACATTTTCAAAAATGTTAATTGGGCTTTTGATGTCTGTTAAAGTGAACAATCTACGTTAGAATGTTCTCCTGTGTGTCCACAGACTTGTGTTTTTTGCCATTTTCAAGATATCAATATGCTTTACAGCCCCATATTCTACAATAGTTTTTCATTCTTTTAAAGCATTTTATTACCCTTTTTAATTTTTTGGTCAAATTTTAAAACACTCAGTATTTTTAATCATATTCTACTGACAATATCATTTGACTTATGAGTAATGATGTATTATGATTTATGGTGATGTTACAATGAATTACAGTACACTCCCGATTATCCGGGTTAATCACCGGGACAGGTCGCACGGACAATCGAAAAACACGGATAATCCGAAAACTCCTTTTATTAAAGAAAAATTCAATATCAGTACAAAAATATTAAAATTACTGACATTTGCATGCATAACATCAAACTAGGAATTTTCCTTATTAAAATATGTGTAATGCGTCTTTGCCATATATCGATGCACATATTTTACGAACCGCAGTAATGTCACCGTAATCAAATCCTCCCATATAATATAATAAAGTTTCAACAGAGCAGCAGAATGAGGAATCGTATTTCATTCATTTGCTACAACTTCTGCCTTAGTTACTATCATCACTATTTGATTTAACAACATAACGATGTCTTCATCAGTCAAATACTGGAAGCCAGGCTCACATGCATCACTTTGAAACCAATCTTCTAAATTTTCTTCATCAAGAATTTCGAAACCTTAGATTTCTTTTGCTTGTTCGAGAATACTGTTATCATATTTTTCTTGAACATCTGAAGAGGATTGTTCATCAAGCGGTATGATCTTTCTCCAAGATCGTGATAACGTAGACGATTTTACCTTTGACCATGCTGCTGATATTCCATATACTGCAATCCAATAACGAATATTGCTTCCAAAAATTTGGTAGTGTTATAACTTCATGAATCAAATTTTTTTAATCTTGAAAATGTTTCTCTTTATACTTTTTGTGTGACTCCGGAATAAGCACGGATAATCCGCAAACCGGATAATCCGCGCACGGATAATCGAGAGTGTACGGTACTTTATGTACTCATAGATTTCGAATTTTATATAATGTTTAAAGTTTTTTAAGTTATTTAAAATTACCATAGGGCGCTGATTATCCAAACGTTGATTTACCTAATTGTCCAATTATCTGGATCATTCAAGACTAAGAATTTTCCCACCTTCTTAAAAAAATCACGAAAATGTTATTTTTATTTTCAAAATATCTGAGAGGGGTTAAGAAATGGCTTCTTTAGTCCCTGGTGACTTGGAAAAGAACCTCATGCTGTTTTCACCCAGCTTCAATGAGATTTTCTGCAGGTTTCTTAAAAATTTTTAAAAAATTAAACGTTTAAACATGCCACTTGTAATATGTTATAATAGACACTACTACTTTTGCTAATCCTTAGCCTGAAAAAAATGTGAAGATAAGTTACTTAAAAGCATTCTCATATCAGTTTTTAAAGTTGTCCAATAATTCAAATTTTCCATTTTCCGGATCAGCTGTGGTCTCGATTTGTCTGGATAATCAGTGCTCTACTATATGGAAAAAATTACTGTATGAGAAATATACTAATGGCACATCTATAATATGAGCTAAGAGATAGGAATAGTAAAATTTACTTCAGTAATTTTATTAAAGATTAATTTAATAAAAATATTAAGTTAAATATTATGTATCCTGTAAGAAATGAATTAATTACACTAATGAATGGTGAACAGTAAGGTTTTTAGTTACAAGATATATGGAAGACAGGGGTGATTGTTTTCCAGATTTTTCCTATCTTTCCAGGTCAAAAAACTAGAAACAGGGCTTGTGATTTTTTCGCAGACTTCCGCAAATCAGAACTTATAATCTGACAAAATTTAACCACAATCTAAAATTGAACATAGTAATTAAATTCTAAAATTTAAATTTTGAAACCTTCACTAAATCACATTATCAAGATGTTTTCATACAAGTGACTCTTCCACAATTTTGGTTTGTTGGATTTTTATTGTTTTTTGTATTTGAAACTACCCTGGAATCAACTAGTATCATTATTCATACTCACACAATTTTCATATTAAACATTGATTTTCTTATTAACATGATTTGAAAGTTACTCATTTTGAATTATATACACCCAATTTAAATATTGTACCTCGCTATTTATATTCAGGTGATTTTAAAAATCCAATATCACTGTTTGTATTTACATGTTTTTGAAATCAATATTGCTATTTGTATTCACACAAATTTAAAATACAATGTCGCTATTCGTATTCACAGGATCTAAAAATCATTCATCGTGATTCGTAATAACACAATTTTAAAACCCAACAGCACGATTCAGATTTTCTAATTCTTCAAACCCAATATCCCGATTTACATTCATGCGATTTTAAAATCCAATATTCTTGTAAGAACAATTTTTTTCTTATATTAGTTACTATAAAAGTGAGCTATTCTTTATTGGGTAGTAATTTAATTATAAATCTTAGTTAAAAAAATATTAAGTCTGAATTGTATATAAATTGATATCTTGTTATTGATTTTTTGCACTAAAAATTTCAGGGTTTTTCACATTGTGTCACAATCACCCCTGACCAGAATAGAATTATAATATCAGTAAAACAATCCTTGTTAAATTAAAGATTTTTGTTCATTATTAGCTTTTTCATTCATTTGTATGTTGACGCTAATTTAATCAGTACTTAATTGTTTTAAAAAGCGTGATTTTGATTATTATCGCAACACAACAGTCATGTGTGTTTAAGAAGAAAAATATCTAAATTATTTCTCAAAGCTTCTCACATTACTCAATAATCTGTTCTTATTTCTATGAAAGAGAAAGAAGAAAAAACAAGTTTTCTGTTAATCAATAGTATACATAAATATTTTAAAATGGTGAGACTGTTGTTTTTTAATGGGGAAATCATTGTCTATACTTCACTTTTAGCAAGTTAATTTAGCCTGAATAATTCAAAAGAAAGCAATTATATTTTAACTTGGAACAGATTTGTTAAGCATCTGCATTATGTATCTGCACCGAGGATTAAAACAGAATTGAATATTGCAATCCTTTTAAATTTAAAGTTCACTTGCATTGCTGTCAATTTTAAACTATAGTGTAGGGTATGCCGGGGAATGAAATTTAGCCCTAAAAAATATCAATGCAGGGTATATTGAGCTGTGGCACTTAAAAACACCAACACTTAACCTTAAAAAAAACATCAATTTTTAAAATACTGCTGATCAATAATGAACTGTTACCCCTAGGCAACATATTTTTAAATGATCTGCTGACAAAAAAATTACAATGTTAAATTTCCAAAACTATAAATGTAAAAACAAAAAGAAATTATCTTGCTGCTAGAGTATAATCTTTTTCCCCAAATTTTTCAGATAAGCACACATTTTCAGCCGAGCAATCCACAAAGGTTTAAACTCTTCTGTTTAAGGAAGTCGTTATTCATCAAACCAATAAACAATTGGTCATTATAAATCAAAAACACAAACTTTTTAAAAAAAGCTACAAACCATAATAAAATTTCAGTTTCTGCATTAAATTCTACAGAAAACTATCTCTTTAAAAAAGAAAAACCTATTTTACCTACATTTTAAAAAAAAATCTATATTCAAACTCACACAAAGTTGACTGAAAATCACTTCAAAAAACCAAAACTATCTTTCCACAGAAAATTAATGTCAAAAAAATTTGATCCTAAAATCAAAATTTAATGATTAAATTACTATAAAAAATGTTACATAAAAAAACGAAACATCAATAAAACATTTATTACGCCAATCATCTTCCATATGCGTAATCTATCAAATCCCTCCTCCCACTACGTCAATTATCCACCTGCAAAACAATATCCTGATCTGCACAATTACACAACTATCATAAACATTATCAAAACGTTATTTCCCTACCTCCTATACAATCTCATCTATGTCATTTTATGCATAGGATTCTCCCATAGTTCCATTTACCTCTTCATAATGGCTGTGTTCTCTAACCAACATTATATTATTATCATCTAGCGTGTAATTTGGAGATAGAAAAAAAATCCGGAAAAGCAGGTGTAGACATCTCCTAAATCTATACCCCAAATTATCAAAAATTTGTGAAACTTTGACAAGCATGCATATATATATTTATTTAATATTCAATAGTATTTTCTAATTTTTTTCATAAAATTTTTAATTTTGGGACATAAACCACATTATAAAATTTTAATTATGCTTAAACATTTTATATTTTGTTTTATTTTTGCTAATATGGAATCACTAATACTTTAAGGTTATGTTGTTACCAGATGAACAAACTTACAATAAGACGTTTAACATTAGTCAATTTCTACATAGCCTTCTGGTATTTTCCATTTTGTGTCGAACGGTGGGAACTTATTTGTACACCCAGTAGTTAAAAATGTTAATGAATAAATAATTCAATTTGAAAGACTTTCGTGCACAATTGGTTGAAATAGTAAGCTGATAATTAAGAAATAAAATTGAAGAATCATAAAAGTACATCCTCAAAGAAAATATCAAAAACTTAATAGTTCCATAGTTGATGCTCAACTTCAAATAATAGTGTCTTGTGAACCAGTAATGATAAACAGAAAGTCATATAATATGAACCGACATGCTTTGATGGGATATTTTGTTCCATTTGAATGCTATGTGAAATTAATATTAGTGAGACTTAAAAATCTCATTGATACATAAAGGAGTAAGTTAATAATAATCATATTGAAACCCCAGTTCTAAGTGTGAGACTTACATAAAAAAAATTTTACCATTACCTTTTAATATTACAGCAATTTTTTTTTATAATTTTTTATATGGTGGTGTTGTAATCTTATTTGGTCCTGTAATTTCATAAAAGTGGCTTATCTTTTTTAAGTGGGATGAAATTTAAATGATGAAATAAGTATATTTGAAAGAAATATTAACTTAATAAAGAAATATAATCTTGAATCTTGTAATTTGCTTTAATATATTATTATATGTATTGTTTATTGTGAATCAATATTCCAGCTTCTCCATGACTCGACGAAAACACACAATTTTTCAAAATCTGAAAAGCTAAAGCAAACTGTAAATTCTAGTGGATTATTAGAAAATCATAGTGAAGCAGGACCAGATGTTGCTGAATTTTCTGAAGAGGAGTTGAGATCTGTTGCGGAACGTGAGTTTTCTTATGATTTATTTTCAATTTTTCAACATTAGTTTTACCATGATAAAATTACTTTTAATGTGTTTTGAAACTTGACTTTTTTTCCATAAAACTGAATTTTTATTTAACCCTGAAAAAAGTTAAGCTATTATGCTTGGAGACCAATTTATGCTTAGTTGAGTCTTTTTTATTGAAAAAAAGAAAATTTACTCACATTTGTACTTAATGTTGTAAAATTGCGAGATTGGAAAAGTTTGAGTCTTAGTTGTGTTTCTCTGCTCTTTATAACATGTCAGTTGACATAAGGTTATAATAATTTTGCTGTATTGACAGTAGTTTTATAACTTGAAGTATGTATTAGCGAATTTAAATCAGTATTCTTTTGCCCAACCTGGTTCATTTAAAAAAAGGAAGCTTCAATATTTATGCTGAATTTAATAATTTTTGAAGAAATCTTTTAGTTTTCTAAATAAGTAAAGGAAAACTTTTGTGTAAACTGTTTAATTTCTTAACTTACACTGAAAAGTTCACATCATTATGCTACTTCAGTATTTTTTTATAATCTAATTGTACCAAACATCTGCTTAAAAAGTTCCTAGTAGTCTCTCTACAGACCTCTTAAGCGGTTTCTTCAAATTTCTCAAAACCTTGATGAATTGACAAACTTCATATTTCTAAGTTTTATGTCTTAAATAGTTGTTAACCACAAAGTTGATAAATTTTTTATAGTACAAAAGTAATTGGTGGTGATACCTTTGTCAAACACGGTGTTGAGCCCATGTCCTCTATGTAAAAAAAAACACCAGGCTTTTTCAATTTTTGATTTTTTTCTTTATTTTAAGAGAACTACTAAACAAATAGCTCTGTATTTCTAATTCTGATAAGTATGATTATCCATTAACTTTAATATAGATTTAATCATGAGAAGGTTTATACTCTATCACCATCACTAGAAATTATGTTTAACAGTGTGGAGCTATATCAGTTGCTTTGACATGTAACTCTACACTTTCTACACTTTAGAGAAAGGAAATTTCTATTGTTGGTAAGCAAAGTGAAAATTACATAACTATGTTTTTTTTTTATAGTTTTCAAGGAGCCATCAGCATTTGACTTTTTTCAGAAAGCTTCAAACTCAAAGGTAAAATACTTTTGTTGTTTTATTGTTGATTTATGTTTTACATTGTCATTGTATGCATCTATTGTTTTGTTAAATTTAAATTTTATGTATTTTAAAGTACAGTTAGGTAAATTGGTTAATAATAATTATACAATTCACCAGTGTCTGCCATTTTTTTTCCTGTATTGCTGTACAATATATAATTTGAAATCAATCTTTAACATATTTGCGCAGTCTTACAAGTCATATCTTTTATAAAACAATATTTCATTAATATTTATTAATAGAATATATATTTTATAAGTATGACATTTTAAATGCTTTTTTTTTCAACGTATTCTAGTTTAAAAATTCTGAATTTTATGTTAATGTGTAATATGGAATTACACCCCAAATAATTTTTGACCTGATTATCAATTTTTTTGATATCAGCATGGAATTGGCATTCAGCATTGATTTTTGATATCAGCATTCATACCAGCATTTAAATTGGGAGCATTTTAATTGATTAAAAAGCTAAAATAAAGAAATATGGGTTTCCATTTCAAAAAGGAACAAAAGCTTCCTGCCATATTTTATAAGTTATTATCAAACTAAGTATATTGAAGAGATTTTGTACCCTTTTCTTCCTTGTTAACTTCTTTCCATATAAATAGATCTCAATTGTGCAAAATGCAGCCCATCTGAAATTACTTGACATTAGCATAATTATATCTAGTTAAGTGAATGGAAAAAGTTAGCTGAGTGATTAAAGGATTCAAAGTCCTTAAAATTGTTATATGTCCTTGATAAAATTTGAAAAACAACTGAAAAAATTACAAAGATCAATCAAAATATTATCTTTCCTTTTTTTAATTTTATAAATGATAATTCAGTATCCATCCCTGCTGTTAAGTTAATTTTTGAGTTTTCCTCCATTAGAGCATTCAAATTTTTTAAAATCATTGGATATGTCCTTTTAGTAAGATTATTTTACTTCTTTGATGTAACTATAAACATCGTATGAAAATCCTTTTATGTAGAAGCCCATAATAATCACAAATATCACATTGTAAGATTGTAAATAGTTTTTTTTGTGTGTGTGTGTTTTTTTTTTTTATTTTTTTATCTTAGAAAACTATTTTAGATCTTCAAATTTGTTTTCAATCATAAAGCTTCATAATCCACTTTAAAGAATCTAAATTCTTCCAGATACTTGAAAAATGAATGTAAGCGTGAGTTATGCTGTAAATCATTAAACTTTGCAAAAATGATGGGGGTTGCTAAGCTTTGAAGTGCAACATAAAGTCAAACAGAAAAATTTGAGCACTTAAATTTTTTTCTAATCCCAATGTGATAAAAAAAAATTTCTTTTTAGTCTTTTTTTCTTTTTATATTTATCAAAAATGTTAAATAAAAGTTAGCAGCCAAACAATGACATCATCAAAATCATTCCATATTCGTTTTTATTTATAGTTAGTCCACTTTCACAAAATTATCTTTCATAACTTTTTTTTTCTTTTTCTACTTAAGTCTTATACCTATGAAAACATTCTGTCACAAAGCTCTTAACTACTTAATTTTTTTTTATTTCAGAAAAATATTTTTTGATGTGTAAGAAAACATTGATTTTTCAAAGACACAAAAAATGTGATTTAAAGCTTATTGTGATGTAAATCCAAAATTATGTAATACAAGTCATGTTTAGCCAATTTCAGTCTTAAAATATATTTCAATAAAAGCTGTCAATAGTTATCCTTGAAATGTGAATATTTTCTTCAAAAAAATCACTGAATTTTGATTTTATTTTTGTGTATGAACCATGAGCATCTCTCTATTATGAAACCTTTAAATCTTATATTTTCTTAAGCTTGCAGATAGAGAAAAATTCAATTTTTCCAATGAAGAAAAAAAAGAAATGCTACTTTTTAAACATAGGGTAATAAATGGGAGTAATATGCAAAATTTTTATTTAAATGCTATTCAAAAAATATACAGAAGAATGTACGAGACTTCTAAACATACTCAAAATGAAATAAATACCTAACAATTTTCTACTTGGGACTGAAACTGCTGTTTGTAGCAAATTATGGAATTATGCCTTAAATTACTTAGTAGATTATTCAAACTTTACCACTGTTTTAATCATTTTTGTGAAGTATTTTAACCATGACATACATTTATTACTTTTTGAACATATTATTGCTCAGATAGTTGGGATGCAGTTTAGTTACACAGGAGAGAATTTAGTGGATCAGTCTTTAATATAATATTTTTTTAAAAATATGTGAAACTAAAACGATTGAGCCTGGCTAATATTATGGTTTTATAATATCCTTTATGTTTACCATATCATATTTTATTTCCATTCATTTGTATTAAGATTCATTCATATCCATCTCAACTATTAATTTCTTTTCTTCTAACCTTAAGAGATGAAGTGTTATACATAGTATTATCTATTTTGAAAAATTTTACAGTGTATTCCAAAACTACAAGATTGATGATTTGATCTACCTGATTATTATATTATATATGGTGTATTTAAAGAAACTTCAATCAGAATTCCTGATATAATAAAAATATTGATTCAATTATTTCGAAAAGCATAACATAACCTGACCCTATCTCAGGATTAATTTTTCTGTAGACCTGAAATATATTTTATCTTTAAATGAAACTGTTGTTTTATTCACTGAATTTTTTGCAGCTGCTAAGAGAGTCACCTGTTGGTCGCCTATCACAATTTATAAAGCTTGAATCAACTTACAAAGCTGAAGGTTAGTATTTTGTCTTATTTTTAGGCTGTTTACTGTGGTCTTAACACTGATTAGGAAAGGTATTTCAAAAATTAAAATGTATGAGTTTCTTAATACTCTCAATTATTTTTTCAGGTGGTCAAGATTCAGGATTGGATATAAGTGGTGACAGGTACATATTTATGTTTATTTTCTGTTTTCATTTCTTTCTTTTTTTGAATGATTTTCAATTAATTTTATTGTATGTAGATAATATTTTAAATAATTATTGGTTTAAATTTAGCAATTCATTAAATGTGGCATGTGGCAATGAAAAAGACTATGAATTTTGTCAACTGAATTCAACCATGACTACTGACTCTACTGCATTTTTGTCAGAAGGACCAGTTTCAGCTAATAAAAGTTCAGCATCTCCGAAAAAGGTTACGTTTTACATATGTTGTTTTTTTTAATTTTTTTGTTTCAAAAGTTTATGATTTAAATAAAATTATTGATAGAATGTATATAATATTTTATTTTATTTTTTAATATTTTTTTTGAATATAACTTTCCTTTTTTAATATATATAGATATTGTCATTTGTTTTATTGACATTTGGTCACTTTGTTTGTATTATTAAAGGTAATTTTATAGATGAACGTGATACATTCACAATTTTGGTATGTTTAGTTTATCCAATTTTAGTGTAAATCAGGTATTCTTTTATGAATCTGGAAAAATCATGTTTTGTGTTGAAGAAAGGTTCACATTTCAGTATTATAAACTGTTCATATTGAAAAAATTATATAGTCAGTTAATTTACTAAATTCAAAGGTTTAGTAAACAGGTTTTAATTTTTTTTGTAGAATTATCTGGAGCCTTTTTTACCCTCTCAGGGCTGCCAGTCTGCAGGGGGAACAGGGAAAATCTGGAAAATACTGGGAATTTGAAAATCACCTAAAATAACTGGGAAAATGCAGGGAATTTTGATTTTTTCTTTACAAACAGAGAATTTTGTTTCTTATTTTTGTCTTTTAAAAAATGGAGACCACTGAAAGCGTAATCTATTGGATATTTAACCAAGATATTTCAACTATACTATACTATTTAATTTACTACAGCATTATTTAAGTATGTTCAGCTGTTTTCTCAGCAATTAAAACTAATAAATATTGTTAGCCCAACAATAGCTCACACAAGAGCCCATTAATTGTTTCCTCTTAATATATTGTGCATAATATGTACAGGGAAAACACAGGAAATTTTTTTTTCCAGATTTGAGTGGCAACCCTGCCTGAAAGAAATAGACAAATTAAACTCAATAAAATTTAAATAAAGTAAAATGCTAGTCACACTGACACAAATCTAAGTTTGTAGCTTTAAAATAAATTTGCAAGCAACTGACAGCCCCTGTGGCATAATTGCATCAACATTATCGCAGAGCATTGCAGAGTTCTTGCAGAAATATTGTTTCCTTTGGGAAGTAAAAAAATTTGGTTTTCTTTTCTGCAGAAATTTTCAAAAGATTTTTTTCCCTCCAGAATTATATTCAAAAGGTACACTACTCACGCATCAGAGAGGATAGAAATGCTTGTGGTTTTTCTATTTTCATTTGAGAATGATTGAAAATAAAGAGTTATAAAGCTAAAAAAAAAAATTTGTCTTTTTTTTTTTTCAGAATTCTTCAATACATTTTTTTCTGGGTTGTCACCCACATTATCGGAATTTTTTTTATTCTGGAAAAAACCTAGGAAAGGTCAGGGAAATTTGGATAAAAACTTGGAATATTCAGGGAATTTCATAGAAAAACAATTTCAATTTTCTTAGTTTCACTATCTTTCCGTTATGCCCACGTTTTTAGACAAAAATTTATCGCCAAACAGTCGAAATACTGCCAACTTAGCATTATTTGTTTACATCAAAACATGCTCTATTGTAATCCATTTAAACTAGATATGAAAGCTGTGTGAAATAGAGTTGGTAAAAGAAAAATGAAATTTTGAGTTTTGCAACGTTTTAGTAGAGAAAAGTTGCATTGGCAAAATAATTTTTAAAATTGATTATTGTCTTTGGTTCGCACATCATATTTAAATTTATTGAAAACTTTGAAAAAATCTCATCTTTTTTAAAAAATTTTAGTTTAACTAAGACTTATGAAATAAATAGGCTTTAGTTTTTTATGCTTGTTTAATGATTTGGAAATTCTGAATAAATTAAATTTTGATCATCAATTTAATTTCTTACATTTGCAAAACGATTTGGAAAATATAAGTTCAGCAATTTCCTAATTTTCAAAGTATATCTCTTTGCTCAATATGAACAATCATGGAGTTACATGTCAAATTCCACCTCGACACTACCAAACAAACCATCCACTGTTTTGAAGTGGATTTTGCATTTTATTTACTGCTAGTTACAAAGATTTTTAATAGATTTGTATTCTTCGGCTTACTAAATTAAGGTTTTTTTTATGCCTACTACATTTTTAAAACTGATTTTTTGGAGAAAAGAGGCTGAACAAATCTGAGGCTAATCTTTGTGTTGCTCGGACATATCCATTTCTAGCTTCATGTTCACCTACTTTATTCTAGCTGCTGCAACAAGTTTAACACACCTTTCTAAAGACTGGCACAGGGGAAATGGTATTTCTCTGATGTGCCTGGTGCTGGAATAGATTAATGATTTAATATTATCTTCACTGAAGTCTTGCAGCATACCACACAAGATTTCTAAGTAATGATTTTAAATCTAAAGTTTTAAAGATTTTCTTTGGTAGTACCAAATTTGGTCTTTACTACAACAAATTCCTGTCTGCCAACAATATCTACTCCTATTATAGATTTTAAATTCAATCACTCTCGGCATTGCCCAGAATGCTTGGAAAATCACGAGCATTCCTTTGCCCCATTGCAGACTGCTGACATTTGTCAACCAAGTCCTTATGTGGTATATAAAAAGGATCTTAAAAGCAAGATAAACCATTCAGAAGAAAAAAACTGTTAAAAATTTTGTACTACCGGATTATTTTGAAATCATTGATTCCTGTGTTATTGTGCAGTATATCTTTTCCCAATGCTGCAGGACTTAAAGTGAAGATATTCACGATTTAAATCACACATTTTGCTGACACTGCACACATTGGAGAAATTTTCTCTATCACTCCCTGGCAGGGGAAAAATGTGTAAGAAACTTGTGGCAGAAGTTTGAATAAAATATGAAAACATGAAGCTGGGCATGAACAAACCCTGATATTTTTACATAAAATTTTATTCCAGACAAAATTCAAATCTCTTATTTGATTATTTACTTTAATGTGACGATTTCATCATTTTTTAAAACGTTTTATTGCTATTACTACCGAATTTCTTGGGGTTTTTAAAATTCCGGTCATTTCTCAGTTAATATTTCTTCAAATAAAGTTTGAATCACGCATTTAAATCACTTTTTGACATGCTCAATTTATTCTAATAGTATCCTAAATCCATGTAGTGTTTTGATTATATTTTCGGCAGTTATTGATTTTCACATGGTTTTTAAATACTCTGATATATTTCTGGCAATGAGAGAAATTCAAATTGCGAATTTTAATATTCCATTTTTATCACAATGATTATATCAGTTTTTTTTTGTTGCAGTATTGCACATAGCTATTGATTTGCACATAGTTTTTAATGTAATCAAATGTTATCAAATATAACAAATGAGTTTTAATACAAATTTTTACTTTCATTTAGATGGATAAAACAAGCTCTAGTCACCAACAGAACTCTCATTGTGGTCAAGTAAGTATATGTTCCTGTTAATCATGTGTTTCAGTGTGAATATTTAAAATGTCTATTGGTTGTTCAAGTTCTAAGAATTTTATTACCTTAACTAAACCAATTCTTTTATTTTCTTTTGTGATGCAAATTTCTGGTAAATTTGCTTCTGAAATAATTGTGAAAACCTCTATTTTTAATTATTATACTTAAAAATATTTGTAACATTGGTAGGATATCTTAGTTGAAAAGTAACTGCAAGTAGATGAAAGGGTGTTTAATTAAATATTGAGATTACCCTTTTTAGTTAGGCCTACCTCTTTCACTACGCTAGAATATTGATTAATCAAGCTTAGTTGCATTCCTTTTTTCCTTTTCAATAGCATTATTACATTTATTATTTTAATAAGTCTGCTTTGCACAATAGCTATCTCTTTAGTGACATGTCTTTAACAGTTTTTTAGGCTGTGAATTTTTGAAAAAAAATTCATTATAAATTAAACTGAGCATATGTTATATATTTTCTGTTTTGCTGGATTTTATTCACTTAAATTTTGTCAGAAATCATGATTTTTGTGAGCAACAATCGATTCATAATGCTCTAGCATTAGATGACCCTATCTCTGCCGTGTAAAAGAAAAATCAACATAAGTGAAATAAATTGAGATTTTTATGTATTCGGCTTTTTTTGTATAAGCTATGTATTGTAAAAAAAAATTTCAAAAATTGAATTTTTTAATCATTTTTTTAAAAAAATTCCATTTTAGCATCCATAGCATTAGAGAGGGAATAAAAATAGTTGTCAAGCTGCTTTTCTTGTTCTTGTGCATTGTTCTTTTTTTTACATACATTGCTTGGTAGATGCAGTATTGAGTACTTTTATGGGGGAGATTTGCTTATGACTTCATGTGTCATTTCTTGCATTACTTCACATGCAGTTTTTAATACTTCAAAATAATCCTTCATGTGTCAGAAAAACATGATGATTTGTTTAGGAAGTTCATTATCTTTAAAAGACTTCTGTTTTTTTGCTAGTTCTAAGCACCCTCACCTAGTCATATGTAGTTGCAAATTCAAAACACGTGTTTTTTTTTCCCCTTCTTATATGTAAATTGACGAGCCCAAGTCAATATGCTAGTGCTAAATAGCAATAATCATATTAGTTAAAATTTCCTGAATGATACTGTTTTAAATTCTAGAATTTTAAATGTAAAATCATTAGTTGTTTGTAAGTGTGTCATCTACAAATAATTTTTAAGTTTGGATCAATGAAATTTTAGGAACAGAAACTTTTCACAGAAGAAGAATTCACTCAAGCACTAAAAATGCAAGAGCTTCTGTTTCATGAAAAACAGCTGAAAAGAGATAAAGAGAAAATTGATCAGATAAAAGTTCTTGAAAGAGATAAACAGGTTCTCAAAAACCAAGTAATAGCACTTAGCAAAGGTTATAGAGCATCTAGGTATGTGTTGTTATATTTCCTTTTATTACCTTAATTTGTTGTTGTTTTTGTAGGCCATTAAGGTAAGTGGGTCACGATTGTTCTTGTTTTCCAGTGGCATCATCTATGGCCAATAATTTGACTTATGGCGCACCCATACATCACACCTGTTTATAGGACGGACCCATTCATTCCTTCACAGGTCATAGTTTAGACCCGAACTAGAGAACAATATCTCCAATTCAGTACCCCCAGAGGTATTGATTTGTTATGGGAATGTGGAAGACTTTGTGACCCGACTGGTTTAACGTGCACCAGTCACCATTTACTGCACGGGGAGTCTTCAGCAGACTGGATTCAAACTCCCTTTCTCACAAACATAAGTCCCGCACCCTGCTAACCAGGCCCATTGCCATTAATTAAACATTTGAATTGTTTTCTAAATTTATTTTAGGACATTCTGTTTTTGTGCTACCATTTAAGTAACATTTTTACTTGATATAATAGTCAAATCTTTAATTTTTTTGGTCTATAGGGTAACTTTTTTTATATAAGTATGTTGCATTTCAAACTTTAGAATTTCAAGTTCAGAATTTTTTTGGACGAAAGTTATAGAAATATAGGTGTGAGTTAACTATTAAAATTGAATAATAAAATTTTTATCATATCTATGAACTACCTAAATAAGTAATTTGTAAAAATAGAAAGAAATTTAATCATGTTAGAAATAAGGGATCAAGAACAAAGTTCAAAATAAGTTTTAACCTACATAATATAATTTGCAAACCTTTAAAAAGGGTTACAATATAAACAAGCCCTAATATTTGGTAATTTATTGTCAATTTGATTCAAAAACTGGTATGAAACATTTGTTAGAACCTTTGACTTTTATTGTTTTGTTTGTGGAGACTTATGACAAAAAAGTTTTTAATTTGCCAGCATTAAATATTTTAATGTATACATTTTTTTAACAATTAAAATGTATAGCTTATACTTATCCTTTAAAATTTTCGATATCTTCTATCTACAATGAAATCTACGGATATGTTCTGTACAAAACTGCCTAATTTGATGTTTACAGTATTAAAAATAGTAGAATGGGCAATGCTACTATTATAGTTTTATCAATCACAGAAACCTAATTCCTTATAATGTTTTCTCAGTAATATACTGAATGCTATGAAGAAACTATCGGAAATTATAGAGTGGAAAATATAAACTTTAAATCCAAACTTTTCAATTCTATTTTCTATACAACTTGAAGGTAGTAATGCATAAATTTTTCACAAATTATGTAATTATTTATTTATTAAATGCATGTTTTTTAATCGTATTGTATTATTAATTTTTTAAAAACATTTAATCCTAACTTATAATTTATTGTTTAAATTTTGTAGAAGCATATTAGAGGAACTCCTAAATATTTTTACACTATGGCTTACGGCAAAAGAACAAGAGCGTGTTGAAACAACAAGCAATAATCAAAAAATTCTTAAAGAGAGAGATCAGGTTTGAATTTTTTACCTTTTTGTAGTTTAAATAAATTTTTAATACAAATGTTATGAGAATCAGGTTGAAGAAACTAAACAAAATTTTGTTATGCAAATATAAGAATGACACATTTTCTATCATTAAAAAACTAAATTCATTTTTTACAAATTTTATTTTTTTCTCGATGAAATATATCATTAATATTAACGGAGTAATCATTAATATTCTGTAAAAAAAAAAAAAGCAGAAATTTTTAATGTTTTCCTGAATCCAATTCACAAGAATTTGGAAATAATTATATGGTTGCTACTATACTTATTTTATTAAAATGTTATTATTTCTCATAACTTCCTTACAGCCAACACATTTGAATGCATAAGACTAAGAAAACGAGCTTTGTCAATAATTAATAACAAAATCATGCATTCCTTACAATTTTATTGTCTAAAATTTAACACTTAACATTTATATTTTTGAATTAAAAAATGTGTTCTCTCAGGGTCCATTTATCCTTCAGTAGCACATCTCTTCCATTATTTAAATTTTTTTTTTTTAATATGTAATTTTATTTTGTTCAACATATCAAGATTTACGTTACAGTTTTACAAGAAATAAAAGTTCTAATAAAATAATCTGATTCTCTTGTTTCATCATATAATATCACAATATTTTATCTTTATTGTGAAAAGGAAACATGAACGATTGGATTATACACCAACCTTAAATAAATGTAAACTTCTTCAATAATAATTTATATTCAAGTATTTTGCTAAAGTTTCAACTACAATATTTCCTCCATAATTTTTGCAACATAATTTTCGTAAACATAATTTCAATAACAATCGTAATTTTTTTTATAGATTTCAATTTTCCTATAGTTTTTAATTTAGGAAGAATGAATAATGTTCTATACAAAAGCTACTTATTGTTGTAGATGTTTTTTCAGTTCTCCCACAAGCATATTTTCCATTCTACAGGGAGTTTTCTGCTCTAGATAACTATTTTTGAATTACTGATTTTACATTAAAATAGTTATAGTGTTCTTAGAGAAATTCTCTCATAAGATTGAAAGTGTGGAAGTTATAGAATAAGAATCTATAAGTTACTAATAAGCTTCTGTGAAAGAGTTTCACCAACAGTTTTTATTATGATTATTTTCTTAGATTACTGAAATTTGCTCGAAAAAAAACCTTTGTAGTTCTTTTTCTTATGCTCAAATAACTTAATCTCTGAAAATTTGTTTAGGCACTAGAAGATTTACAAAATGTAGAATCTGCATTTGCCGATTTACATCGAAGGTATGAAAACTGTAAAGCAGTTTTGGAAGGATATAAACAAGTAAGACCAATGTTTACTGCATATGTCAAATTCAAATGTGATTAAGCCAGATATTTTTGATTCAACCCATTGTAAATATAGCTTTACATCTGTAGATTGAAATCCAGATTTCTGGGCATGATTTTAAAAATAATTGCAATAAATCTAGCCTTACTGTATATACACAGAACTATAAAATTCATAATAATGGAAAAGTCTATGTTAAAATGTGATTTCTCCAAAAATTACTTTTTGGTCAGTATTTTTTAATGTGGCAACAAATATTGGTGATACAGAAAATTTTTTTTACTAAAGAGTAATGTAAGATAATATCTTGAACTATTTTAATTACATAATTATGTATATCTACCTATATTTATGATCAATTAGTTGTGATTTGTGAACTTCTTGCATTCTGAAAATTGTAACTTGTATGGTTATTTTAATTTTTAAATCAATCATTTTCTAATTTTTTTATTTTCATAATTTACCCATTTCGCTTTTAAATCAATAGAATAAAAAAAGATGGAAGTAGTGAGAGAATTACAAAGCATTTATGATCTTTATTGAATTTGATTTACATTTTCAATTATTTTTATGGTGATTTTATTCCTAGAATATTTGTTTTGTAAATAAATACTCTCAAAATATTTTACCTTTTTCAATTTTTATCAGTCAATAATTTTTGCTTATTTTTTTGTTTTTTCTTAATATAAGAATGAAGATAGGATGAAGCATCAGGTTGCTGAGGTGCAGTTAAAATTAAAACAGCAAGAGCAGATGTATGAGATGCTTAGATCTCGTATCCAAGACAAACTAGACAGGTATCCTTTAATTTTTTCATGTCCTCTTTCTTATTACAAAGTTAAAATGTAAGTGCTAATTGCATTATATATTTTCAGTGCTAATGCTGAAATTGAGAATGCTCGAAAATCTGGTGATGCTGAAGTAACCGTTTTGAGAGCACAACTTAAAAAAGCAGAAATGAAAGTATCTAGTTTAGAAAGAGACTTGGAACAGAAGGTAAGTACATTTTATTTATTTTTTATTTATATATTTTTATTTTTTGTATTCCTGAAGCAGATAATTTTTATCAGTATTAAGGACTGAAATTAAATTCCCACATTGTTGAATAGGAATATACGTATACATATTTATGCGTACTTCTGTATACATATTTATGTGTACTTCTAAAACTCTGCTATATGATAACTATATGATTTATGAATGCAAATAAACAATAAGCAGTTGCAATTATGCTGGCAAGAAACATGGTTAAAAAAATTTAATTTATTGCTAAAGCTGAATGTATAATCAAAGGTTAATTGAATTGCATAGTTTTACTGTGAAACCTGTCAAGCTGACCACCTTTGTAATTTGACTTTTTGCCTAAGTTGATTTTTTAAATTAAATGTATTCCTTGCTACAAAGGAGACAAAATGTTTGTAATTTGACCAGTTAAATAACTTAAATTTGTCTAATAAAGTTATTAAATACTACTCTTAGTCCTTCATAAATTAAGCAGAAAAATGGTTTTATGCTATTCAGGCTATGTATTAAAAACTAACTTTAACTCCTTTGAGAGTTAAGCATATAGGGAGCAATATTAAAGGTTTTAGTTTGTTTTGTAGAAGACATTAATAGGGAAATAAATTTTAAAGTGTTGAAATGAATATAATATTTGGTTTACTAATTTTTTACCTTGTGTACTGATATTTTTGGGATTTGCTTTATAATGTGGAGTCTATAGGCATGGAATTAGAATTAAACATGTTTTTGAGTAAAAGGAGTCAAAGTTGCTAAAAGCACTTAGACTGAGACTCCAGTTTTTGTTAGACAATTTGAATTTGAAATTAAAATGAACTGGAAAAAATTAATGACAAACTGAGATATTTTTATTTATAGACTATGTACATAAATAAATATTAACTTATTTCTTATTTTATTAACTTATACTTATTATTTATATTAACTTATTACTTATTTTTTATTATATATTGATAAAAGAATTCTTACCTTCTTTCTCAGTGTTATCACTGCATAAAAAGTATTAAAATAGTAAATACTAGAGATAGATTTTTATCAATGTATCTGATATTTTATACATAACATTTTAAAGTATTTAGTACTTCAAATGAAATTAAGGAGTGAATTTAGTATCAATTAATTTAAGTTTAGGGCATTTTCACAGTAAAGTCAACCAGATGATAAAAAATAAAAAATAAATATTTTTTTAAGAAACAAGATGTCATTATAAAAGGAAGTTAGAAATTTAGAAATATTTCATCTTAACTTAATAAATTTATTTCCCAACTGGTTACAGGCTGTTGAAGGAAGGGCAGCATCATATGAAATTTTTAGTCATATTAAATGACTCAAATAAATCCAGATGTTTTTGTAAATACATGTTAATATTGTGAAGTGAAATAATTATTAAAGTACACTATTTAAAAGTTGAATTAAAATGTTGGAAAAATATGTAGAATTACAGCACATTTTGATTTTTAAAAGAATTTTCATAAGGCACTTAAAATATTTTACATCGGTCCATAAAATGAACAATTAGTTCTACTGAGCAAATAAAGGTAGAACTTGAAAAATAAAATGTTCTATTTAGAGCAAGACTCAATAGCTTATTGGTACGATCTTTTAATGTTTGTAAATGTATTAATTTTTTTACATATGACACTAGTTACATATGACATTATTTTATTTATTTGAAGCAAAAAATATTAAACACAACTAGATTTGAAAAAAAATGACCTTTTGAGATATTTAGCAATTTAAGAGAAGAAAACTGGTGGTATCAGAAGTAAAGTGAAAAATTCCCAAGAAGTTCAAAGCTTTGGATCATTTGTATCGTATACTATCAAACTATTTCAAAAGAGTCTTTCCAATGTCTGAAACCAGTAGGATAAAGCGAAATTTATCTTGTATAGTATGTTTTGCTCAAAAAGTGGATTTAGAATGACAGACTTTGAAGATGAAAACCTCTGCTAGAATATAAATTTCTTGTAAAAAAAAAATATTTTACAAGATCGAAAATTAGTTAAACATATTCATCCACATCATCAAATCAACAAGAAAGAGAGAGCAGTTTAAACTTCAAGAAGCATTTAGTTGAAAAGAGAGTAAAAAAAAGTTATGAAATAAACATTGCAATACATTTCAAAGTTTATAATTATTTTCATTGACTTACATTTGTTTTGCTAAATTGAACAATTTATGTTCAACATCAAAACGTTTACCTTCTAACACCAAAATAAAATAATTTTAAATTAATTATGTATTATGTTAGACCTTTATTTAATGGAGTTCAAAATTGAATCATGAACCAACTCACAGAATTTAGAGGATACTTTACCAAGTGACCTTTTTTAACTTTTGTTTGATTTACGTCAATCACCAACAATCTAAACCAATATATTTGAACTTATTATCAGATTTTATAAATTATTTTTTGCTACAATATGATGTCCTAAGTATTTTAAATTTTATTTATAGTTTATAAATGTTATTGTTCCATGAAATTTATGTTTTCATTTTTTTTATGTCAGACGCAATGAAATTACCCTTCGCAAAACTCCTTGAACTTGTAAAAAAAAAATTTAGAATTATCTCAAAAATTTAGCATCTAGATGACACCACCAATAACCTTTTTTATCAATTGCAAATGAATCCAGTAATAACTTCTTTTCCCACTTATAGGTATTAAGTTTTAAGTAGCAATTATGGATCTAGTTGGAAGTAGCAGATACTTTTTGAACCTACTTGAGTAGCTAGAATCATTCTTGGGTGAACATTGAATTTATGAGTTGCTTTTAAAACTGATATTTACATAATTGAATAGTCCTTTTTAGAGCTTATTTCTCTTGTCTAATACTAAGTATTAATGTCTGTAGCTAGTTTAATTTGGATCAACTTCGGTATTTTGATATCTAAAGCAGCAACAATCTTAAAAGTTTCTTGTAAGATTGTTGCTGTTGTTCAATCTTACAACCTATAAGCTGGGTTACATTTTCACATCATATTCAAGTGATTTAGTGTCTCATTTTTTAGTCCATTTTGCTTAATTACGAATAAATTTTACAATATTTATTTTGATATAAACTGATAAAAAAGTTAAATATATTTCATTTTCTTCCCCCTGTAAATGATACATTTGCCCTTGAATAAAGATGCATTAATAAATGCTGTGAGGTGTCCAGTTAGCCAGGTTTATTTTACATGCTAATGTAAATTTTTTTTAAAAAGTGTCAACTAAACAACTTACAAACAATATTTTCTTTCTCAATTTAATGTTTTAATATATTACTTTGAGTTTTAAAAATTATTTTAACCATTGCAACATAAAAGAATTTAAAACGTATATAAGAACCCTGAAGATTATGCTTTGTATGTGTAAAAGCCTCACAGGGTTTAAAAAAAATTAATAACTTTAATGCATTTACACTGTTTCTTCGCTACCATTTTGAAACATTTTAGCAAAAGCCGTTAAGTTGCAGCTATGTTATCATGTAATTTCAACAAAACTAAGGAACCTAAAAATGATTTGGTACAATAATTCAATGATTCTTTATATTTGGAGAGTCCATCCAATATTCTTTTTAATTAACAGTAATATTAAAAACTCCCAAATCTGACTTAAATTATCTTTTCATTAATTCCTAAATTTAAAATTAGTTGTTCCAAAATTGTTATTAATGATATTTTGTTTTAATTAAAATTTGATATTCATTTTCAGAATAAAGAAAATATTGAACTGGGAAGCATATGTGATGATCTCATTGCAAAAGTTGGCAAAACATAGCTATAACTAAGGATTGACTGTAACTAAACACCATTACAGTTTAGGGATAACTTGGATATGAAGCAAAATGTGTATCATACCTTTACTATTGCTCTTATAAGCCAGTTTGAGTACTTTGTATATTTGTTACTTACTTGTTTTTAATAAGTTGCAAGAAAAGAGAATTACAAGCTTAATTTAAAAAAATAATCAACTACCCTTCATCTAAAATTTTCTTTATCAAAGTTTTAAAAGCTGTTTTAATTACTGCTTTTACTTCATCTTTCAGAGCTTGTTTTTATTTCTTCATTATATAAATTCTAATTTTTGTAAATAAAACGTTATTGTGATTAAAAGTATGAATGTACATTAAAAATGTGTAATTTATGTATTCTTAATGTAAATTATTAAAACAGGTAAATATTTATTAAGTTAATAAAAAGGCTTATAATCTTACTTTTCCCTAGAATCTATGCAAATAATTAGGTCAGCAAATTTCAGATTGTAGTACTAATCCATGCACAGTAAATAATAGGATGTATGATATCTTTATATATATATATATATATATTATTTTTTTGCATACATCTAAATTAATTTAATTCCAGAGAAATAATTTTGAAATACTTAACTGTACAACTCATTTAATCATTGCATTGAGTTATATATATATTGCTTTAGAAAAATAAGTCAATTTAATTATTTTGTTCACCCCTATTTGAAAGATGCTATCTTGGATGCTAAACACAGATGCTAAGCATGACTGTGTTTGATAATTCAAGTGCAACTCTTACACCAGTTAAATTAAATATTAAGTAAATCTCTACATTTAAAATGACATTACCATGGCCATTTATGTTGGGACTTATTTACTATAATATGTATTAGAAATTTTGTGCCTTTGGTAATAAATTTTATATTTTCAAGAATTCTGAGTTATCAAATAAAAAATATTTGTGTGTAATCATGGTTATTTACTGATAATTATAATTTCACTCATGCTCTTTGGAAGCTGAAACTTATAAACCCCTCTCTGAAATCTTAGTACCAAAATTTGATCGCCTTTATAAATTTTAGCTTATTTTTTTTATGGATTTATATCTAAATCAATTACTTTTTTTTAACGTTAAATATAAAAGACTAAAAAATTTTTACTGAGTAACTTTTATTGAAAATTACTTTTAGTGCAATTTGTACATTCTGAAATTATTTATAGTTGATTTTCTTTGTAAAGTGAACCTTTTTTAGTTCTTTATTTTATACACTGGTTTAGTATTTTCTTCATTATATATATTTTTTTAATAAGTATGTAATTTTAACTAAAAGTATTGTTTCCTATATACTTTACTTCTTTTTGAATTAAATTACTAGTTTATCTGTGATTTTTCTTACTTAAAAGATGTTATAGTGTATTTGGTTACCTCTTTGAAGCATGACTGAGTCACAAGGGACTATAAGTATAGTAAATAACATTTGTCTTCTATGAATTGGATTGAAAGCTAAAATAATATTCCTTATGTTTTTGTTAATTGTCATTTAAAAATCTTATTGACAAGGTATAACTGTATTTTAGTTACCACTTTATTTGAAATATTTTACTCAAAGTAATTTATTAATAATACCAGTTATAAATATAACTACCTATACCATTTTTAGCTTTAGAACCTCTTTTAAAACTAGAGCATTGATTTTTCAAACAGCTTTTTACCTTTCATTTTTATAGAAACATTTCATGTGCTTTGTAAACCTATTGTACATTTTTACTCTGTGTATTTCCACTCAACAATTAGAGAGACCATTTAAAGAAGGTTCCTTTGATATGAAGGTTAGAATCTTCTATATTTTCTATGAAAAATATGTTTGTGTATTAACTACTCATTTTGTACACTCTTTGAATTATTTCTTAACTATGGATTTTATGTTTTTTCTATATATTGATGTTTAATGGTATTTTATTATTTAAGTAATGATAACACTTTAATAATGCAGAAACACTATTTTTTTTTTATTCTTGAAAATGTAAAAAGTGTGATGCAAATGGGGACTCAATAAAAGTAATATTAACAATAATGTAACAGTATCCAAATGAAGACTAATTAACTTTATGCTGCATGAAAGTTGAAACAGCATGAAAAATACAAATAATGTTGCATCAACTATAAATGAAGCACCTTTGTAAGTATCAACACATGGAATGAACTAGAGAAAGACAGGGATGCAATAACACTAGCATATTGTAACTTGATTTTGGTTTTTCTGCATCTCTGTGTTTTATTTTTCATTTTCTGTTTTTACACTAAAAAAATATCAAAATACTGAAGGCTTCATTTTGGTGCCTAAAGGATCTTGTGTTTGTTTCATGTTATATTGCTTATGCTTTTTCATGTAGTTTTAATTTTTTTAATGTAAGAGTAACATGACTTGTGTACAACTATTACTGATTGCTATATGCTTAGTGTTTTAAGAATTTTTCTTCTATTATTTTCCCATTTTGGGTAGATTCCTGTAATGTGTATTTTTAGCAATAATCTGGGCAAGATTGGTTAATAAATTAATTGACGCTCATTGTTAAATAAAGCAATATTGATTTTGCTCACTATCTTGGTAAAACTGTCTTGTTTGCTTTTCAGGTTTTTTCAAAATACAAATTTGAATTTAGTTATGCTTTTTTTTTTATTTAGTCGTCAAATTTTTATAATTTCAAAAGATAAATATGAAACCTGTTTATTAATCTTGCAGACTTGATAGTTATCTCTTTTTGTGTGAAGAAAAGAGTATAATGACTTCAAATAGGCTGTTGTATTCTTATGGATATTTTTTAGTAGTGTGTCTAAGCTTTGAAAGCATTTATATTTTTATTTTACCTAGTGTGTGATAAATTTAAAATACTTGCTTAAAAATCTGCAAATATGAATGTTTTTCAACCTAATTTATTATTGCGACTGCTTCTGTTTCATAATTTGGCTAATGTTAGCCAAGTTTATTTATGTAAAGCCTGTTAATAAATAATGTCTATAAAAGAAATTTCGATGCTTCCAAATAATATTGAACATGTTCTCGTATTAAGCTATAAAGAAAAAATTTGTCTGATTTTGATATCAGTTTATTAATGCTAAATTTTTAGAAGTGTTAAATCTTGTTGACTGTGTAATCTTGTTTCAAGTTTCATCTTTTAAATGGATTTTAGTGTGAAGTTTTTATTTCAAGTTTCATCTTTTAAATGGATTTTTGTATTGTGAAATCTCCTTTCGCTTATGAAAAAGTAAAATGCTTAATCATGTCCTTCCAATCTATAGTTTATTTACCAACTTTAGAACTCCTATTGGGAGATAGCCTGTTGAAATTTATTCATTTTAAAGGTATTGATAACTGGGGTGCCTTGTTTTTCAACTCTTTTCTGAACTGAAGTGTAATAAGTGGCAAAAGTGCCCAATCCATGGGAACATTACAGATATAATTTTTTTTTCTCCCCTGAGAAGCATGGCGTCAAATTTTCACAATTTTCTTTGAAAACACTGACAACGGATTTCAGTTAGAATAAGCAGTCATATAATTAAGTTAGAAAAAACTTCTATTAAAAACTTACTTTTAATCCTTAAAATTTAAGTTAAATAGCCTTGAAGGGACAAAGATGCTGCTTTAAGAAGTTGAACATTAGTAGTCGTAAACCCAAAAATGGGTCGGCTGTTCAACGACGGTTATAAAATGATGCTACTGGAATCTTCAGAGGCAGATAGAATTATGAAATAAATGCCACGCTATAGTCCACTCAAGTAAATACTTCGTCAACCCAAGCAATATTCTTTATGTAATTACTTATGTTCTACTTCCTGTTGGTCAAGATATAGGTAATAAACCTCGGGACAATAGATGTTTTAGAATTTTCATCAATCCTTTTAATGAAATGCTATTTCACAGGTAAACTTTGCAACGAAAGATTATTCTGATGTGATTCAATGGAAAATCACTTAAGTTTTTATTAATACCACCAATCTTAAGTATAAAATGAATTGAGAGACTTCATTTCCTGGCAATAGTGTGAGAACCAGAATACTTGTTTACCGCTGTTCACACACAGCCAAAATAAGGCTTGAATTTGGTTACAAAAGACTTAATTATACTGCTATGTCATTAGAGGTGGTATCATAAGACAGACTTTACTTTCTTGACTAACTCTAATGAAGTATCAAAATATCTGAAAATTTTGCCAAAAAATTGCTATTTAGAGGATCCTTAATGGCAGCCACCTATACTTTCAGCCATCTTGGCCAATGCTACCCACAATGGCTTCACTGGCCAAGTGAGCAAAGAGTAACACCAGTACTGAATTTGCACTCCATTTAAACTTTTATATGAGGCATCTTTACCCTTTTGAAGAATATTTAACTTTAATTTTAAAGATTAAAAGTAAGGTTTGAACGCAAAGGACATTTTCTAACCTTATTGTATGGTCATCTTAAACTAAATTAGGGAAAATTTTGGTATTTTCAGTCAAAATTTTGAGGCCATACTTACCACAAAAGATATTGTAACTCAACTTATGAATTTGATATAAGACAAATATATATAATATAAATTTGATAATAAGACAAATATTTGATTTGAAACAAAAAATTATCTGTTATGTCTAAGTAGATTGGCCAAATATTACATTTTGCACCGAAAAGAAAGTTGAAAAGTGAAGCAACCTATTCTGCTGTGCAATTGAAAACCAACGTAAGTGACAAAAAATTCAGAATTGGGATTTTTATATACTTGGCATCTTTGTATGTATGGCTACAGATTGCAAAAAAGAATTTTTTCTGAACTTTTGTTTCAGCGTAACTCCAACAGAATCTTTAATTTCCAGACAAAAAACGTCATTACACTCAATTATCATTGAAAACATCGTAACATAGCTATCGATTCCCAGATTATTTTTTTGAACATGCGAAAAATGGACTTATGATAATTTTTTGTATTGCAAGTAACTGACGGATGTGAAAGAATAACCTGGTAAACCTTGTACTTGTGTTTTTTTTCCCGCTTCATTTCTTTAGTATCTTGCGCTAATTAAACACATGCTGATTTGAAAATTTGAGGTTTTACTCAAGAATATAATCTTCAAATGTATCGCAAATTAAATTATTTCATACTCTGAGAGAATGTTGCGAAACTTCATAAAGATTACAGAGCATCATTTTCGATCTTGTGTTACGATGTAAAAAGTGTGAATTTTCATATGAATGTTATGAATATGTTTATTAATAATCAAGTTCTTTGGCAAATGTATTTCAATTATGCTAAGTGGTTATTATTAATAATTGCCAATGAAGTTTGGTAAGTGCTATTAATTCGGCATAATTTATTGAATTTCAATTAGAAATGTAATTTTTATAGTCTGTGTGCTGTGATAATAAATCTGCTTTGTAGAGCTAAAAAAAAAAAGATGCTGATTTTTACCTATGATTTAATTTAAAATAATAGCTTTAATTTTTTTTTATCTATCATTAAATCTACTGATGATGGATGAAATTTGAAATCTTGAGTTAATGCATTTTAACATTGTTACAAAAGATGAATGAATATATTAGTTTATAGAAAACAGCTATTATTCATAATCGGATAAGTCAAAGCAGTTATTGCCTGGTTTACCCTACACAAATGTTTTGTAAGAGTAAGTGTTACTGCCCATTATGTCTCTGCACTAATGTTTTTTAAGGTAAAGGACGCTACCCGGTATACACATATATACCGGTATATAATGTGTTTTAAAGAAAAAAAAGAGTGAAAATAATGGAAAAGAATTCTAGTAAGTCTAGCGCAAGTAGTCTTCTTGATATGAGCAGCGTACATAAATCGCAGACGTCGACATCTGAAGTAAACTATCTGGCATTGTCTAATTGGTTGAACAGGAAATTCCCATTATACATGTACATTAGAAACTGTAGCCAAATGCGTTGAAAATTATTAGACTAACCAAATTTCATAGGTAATTATTTGTAATAACCAGTAAATGTAATAAATTCTGTGAGATTATTCTCTTTAGCTGCATTTTATCATACTAGAATAAAATACTGAAGATGATGTTCCAAAGAGGGATTAAAATTTTTGAAGAATTCAAATTCTTTCAAAGATGATTTCTTCAAATTGTCTGTAACGAAGAGAAAACCTCTTGTATGAGACACTCCTCCCAAAGATGGAGAGGGGGGAATTAGACATCTTGAAGAATCTTGAAGTTTGATTCCTGAACTGAAGTTATTACATTTTGGAACAACTTAAAGACATTTGAAACATCCAAAGATTTAATTGATGATTGATCAAGTAACTTTAAGTAAATATATACAATACTGTAGGCATAATTGAATGAAATTTCTTTAATCATAAATATTATAATATTTATTTATTTTTGATAATTTGAAGATAAAACTTTAAAAATATAACTAAAAAATGCAAAGCACAAATAATAAAAATAATGGAAATAAATACAAGAAGTGTTAAAAATATCTTGCAAATAAATAAATCAAAAACAAAGAAAATGATACAAAGAAGTTATCACATTGTTGCAGATTATTTTTTCGAACAAGAGAAAAATGGACTTATGATAATTTTTTGTATTGCAGATTATAACCGGTTATAGAAAATCATTGTAACTCCTAATTTGTTAAAAACTATATATTGTTAAAACTATATATAAACTATAACAAATTTGAAATATATTTAATCAATAGCTTTGAATTGGCAAGAAAAATAGCTGACAAATCGTTTTTCTTAAAGCACTTGGGTTGTTTTTTTTCAATTGCACATCAGTATTGTTCACTCATTTTAAAAATGTTTTATTTCATATTTTAATAATTCTTAAATATGATATGCTTATTAAGTGTGCAATTTGAGCAGGTTAAACATTACAAATATTTATTTGTTAATATTCTGTATTAACCATATTTCTGGTAATTTTAAACTCAATTGGTCAATTTGGTGCTATACAAAATCAGATAGCTTTTTATTTCTTATTATTTATAGATATATCGAAACATTTTTTTTTATGTGTAATAAAAAAAAACCTAAAATCATTAATATTTGTTAAATTATTTTCTTTGCAATTTATGTTCATACTGTACTTTCTTATTTATGTATAAGACTGTGATAAAATTTTGCAGAGTTAGTATAAAATTAACTCTTGCATTATTTTAATAGAGGGGCTTTCTTTTGACTGAATATGTTTTAAAGATAATATTATGTCAAGGCTGAATCATCTTGTTTGTCCTTTTAATTTGCAAAACGGGTTGATATTTACTAATTTGTATTATTTTATCTTTGATTCATTATTATTTACCAATAGTGTTTTCTGTTATGTGTTCTAGTTCATATTTTCATATTACTTTTTCTATTTAATAAAATTAATAAAGCTAATTTTATAATTAATTTTTCTTTCTTTATTCACTTGTCATATATTTCTTTGTGCAACAAAAGTTGAATGTTTGTGAAATGTAGAGTTACTTATATATTTTATTTCAATTTCAGTTTAAAAATTTTCTAAATGAGTATGGATTGATGATAAAACTTAAACTTCACAATAGCTAGTATAAAGAATGAACTCCACCCATGTCTTAAATACTGATATTTTAGCAAAATGTGCTAAATATGTTATAATGAGCTTCATATCCTAAATCTCAAGAGAAAAATTATAACAAAATCAATATTTTTTTAGTTGTAGCTATCTTTTATCTCCCTCTCTATTAATGAATTTAAAACAATTACTAAAAAAAAAAAATTTAAAAAACCTCTAGTTTCTTCAATGCTTTGAATTGCTTCTACTAAAAAAAAAATGTAAACATCTTTTTACAATTAAACTACAAGAAACATGCATAGTTGTAAAAAACATATTTTGGCCTTCCATATAATAAAAAATAATTGCCTATGATAATAATGGCCTTTCTTAATTTTTTCAGCTCAAATTCGACTCAGGATCATTTTAAAAAAGAACTGGTTTTCCCATTATAATGCTATGTAGAAAAATTTAATACTCTATGAAAAAAAATTTCAATAACTAATATTTCAGAAATAATTAAGATTTATATTAGCTTGCAATAGTCTCTGGCCGGTATATAGTAATTTTACTTTGATAACTATAAAAAAATAGGAAGAATATTTCTCTTTTAAAACTTTTATGTATGTTAAGTTTATATAAACAGCCATAGGCTGAAGGAAGTTATAAAAAATACACTGGTCAGAGACTTTAGCACACCATTGTATTGGCGATTCTAAAGAAAGCGTGACACTTAACACATAACCCAACAAGACCAGGCAGCGTTTTTCAGGGCTTTGTCTTTTAACAGAAAGTGTGACATTCAAGAGGGGTAAAATATGATTTATAAAACTTTTTTAATACTTAATAAAATTCTATTTACTACAGATTTTCATGAAACATATTTTAGTGCAGACTTTAAATATGACGGTGAAGTAAGTAATTTTTTATGTTATTAGTACCAACTCTCTCTGTACCATTTAGTACTTTATTATTTATTGGATGAAATTAAAATAAATCTTCAAAAATAATAATCTTTCAAAAGGAAATTCATCGTTGTAAAAAACAGTCCCTACAAAATTATAGCTCTAAAATATTCTTTCTGATTTATATATAATAAAATTTTACAATGCATGTTGAAAGCATTGAATTTTTATTTTATTTTCTTAAAAAAATATTGAAATTAACTTATTCATAATTCCTACGCTTATTTAAAAAATTAAGTATAGAATTGTTTTAGTAGTTTTAAATTCACATGCTTTATATATAATGAAAATTTTATATAAGGGACAGTAGTGACTGTTAAGGAACTGCAGTTACCTAGGAGTAAAAGAATTTAACTCACTTTGCTGTTAGTAAAAAAAAAAAAACAATTAACATACAATACTGTTAATGATACATTTAAATTTTTAGTTTTTGTGAAACACAAGCTGTATTAATTAGTTTAAAGTAGACTATTTCCAAATGTCTGCCTAAGACTGGGCATGGTGGTACAACAATTTTGCATGAAACTTCTTTTATAGGTATTTCTTGTTTGTCCGATTATGAAAAGCAATAACATCTCTTGCCAGATCTAATAATAAAATGTATTTAAGTAGTTTTTTTTATTAACTTTTGAATGCCTGAGATAATCCCAATTCATGTTCCAACCTTCATCGTATCTGTACTTTGATAAATGTAGAACTTGTTGGTTATTTGAAGGGTTAACTGGAATGGTTACATACCTTTGCAGCAACTCATGTAAAACAATTCAGATACCTCAGAAAATGCTTATGTAACAATACAAAAAGTTTCGATGCGACAAACTGCTTTGGTTAATAAAATTAATCAATTATCCAATAATTTCAATTTTACTTATTTCCAAAAAATATTTTTTTAAGAATATTTTATTTGATAAAACCAGTAAATTATTAATTAACGTTAGTCTCTGCCTAATAGTCACTTTTATCCCCACCATAAAATGCTTTTAAGAGGATAGAGGTGACAAAATGGGGAAAAGTACCATTCTGCCTAAATTTGGTTTGGATTATAATAACCGTTTTATGTACTTGATGATGTTAAACATAATTTGCTTCAAAAAAAATATAATAGTTATGAAAGTTGAAATGTTTCGAGCGCTCAAAAATAGACGCCCAGTCTCAAAACTTGCCAGATATGAATAAGGACAACGTTTTCTATTTCAAAGCACTCTTGTTTTTGTAAGTCACGTCTGGTGAGTCTTAAAATTGAGTCCCTATTTTATAGCACTCGAAACAAGTCTACTTTTAAACTTCGTATTTTTTTAAGAAAATAAAGTTTTATATCATTAAGTATAGTTTTCCACTTCAGTTCCTTGGGATTATTCATTTTACTTCAGTATTTTTTTTTTTCAATTCTTATTCGTCTTGTAAACATATTCTTTCTTTTAAGCTGATATAGAGGCCAAAATAACTAACCTATAGTCTATAGTATATCAACTATATATAAGAAAACTAGGAGTCATACAAATGATTCATTATTCTTATTTGATTCAAGATTTGGCTCTTTAGTAATCAATTTAATAATATTTAAAGCAAGGCTTAATAGTAAGTAGTAAACTTAGGGACAGCATTTTTCTGATGAACTGTGACAATATAACTAGGCTAATGAACATGTAATATACTTCTAGTAACTTTCCACTTAAGCAAAAAAATAAAAATGCAGAGTACGTATTTAACATGTTTTGTGCTTATATTGAAAATTTGTTTTAAATATCTTAACTAAGGTTAGTGACAGTTCATGCATTCAAATTAAACTGTTGGTCTTAATATTTACGATAAAATAAATTTAACATTTTTAATTTTAAAGTTTTAAAAGTTCGAAAAGGCATTTTTATAAGAAAAATTAATTGATTAAAACCAAGGGGCATAAATGTCACTCTTTCTGGAGAGTGACTCATAAATAAATCGTAATTAATAGACGTCATTAAAAGAGAATACTGAAATAAAAATAAATTTCATGCAAATATCGAAGTCCTGAAAAAAAAATATATTAGTATTTTTGTTACGAATTAGGTGTTGATAATCTGAGCCAGTTTCGACGCTTATGTTGGCATCTTCGAGGTTTCTCTGATGTGTTCTAGTTCTTTTATTTATCAAACTGTCGTGAAAAGATTTTTTAATACATTTTTTGAATTTTTCAAATATGGGTTAGTAAAACATACCTTCTACAATATTCAGCTGATTTAAAAGAGAAATAGATACTGTGAATCACTGGCGAAATTTAAAGATCAGCACTATTTTAAAACTTTGAAGAGCAACGGAGAATGTTATCTACGTTTCTGCTAATTATAACTTTTATTTATATAAAAAAAAACATTCAGCATTAAATATGCATAGAAATTTTTAAGTTTAAATGCAATTTTAAAAAAATACTGATTTAATGTTTACTGTTTCCATTATTCAAGAATTAAAAATAGTATAGTATCTTTTTTACTGATGTTGAAAAATACTTTTTATATACAATTATTTTTTATAACAGTCTAATGGGCTGCACTCTCTATCGCTCGTCAACTCCGAATCTGCTGACGCAAGTTCCTTTCAGATAGTTTCAAGATCTGAGCTTGCTTCACTCGCTCTTTTCTCCTAAAACTTATTTAATATAACTGGTTTTACACTTTAATATCATTTGTAATTTATTTTCATTACATTAAAAGCTACATCCTCAGTACTATTTGTTTAATTCTTATCGTTTCGTTTGCTCTTTTTATCTGTTAAGCCCGCTAGTGGCACAGTTAAGATGAAGTTTTAGGGGCTAAAACAACTTCCAGGAAATCATCCTTAACTATTAAATCAATAAATTATTAAAGCTGCTGCCGGACAATTGGTAAAGCGATTTGATTTATAAAGCTCTCTCTTCATAGCTTAATTTTATAACCGGGGTTGAACAGGCTACCCAATTATGAGTTTTAAGATTATCAATGTTTAACTCCGTAACCTTATAATTTTTAACCCAACCCAGAAGACAGGGGAACTCCTTGACCAAGAATCGGGACAAACTGGCTTTCGAAGAGGACTTTTTTGATGGAATTAGTTCGTATTTGCGTTACATGGAGAGGAAAACCACGAAAATCGGCCCGCAAATTTGATAAAAGAGAAACTAGATTTGTTCAAAACGCGCATTCATAAGTGCTATCAGTAATTGTCGTATTAATTCATAAAGCTTTTTAATAATTATAGTTGAAAATAGTCTATTGTTTCACCTTTTTCTACTGAAATCGTCGTGTATTGAAAATTTATGGATATTGAAAGTAGCAATTTTTAAATCCAACTCAGAAAAATAAAAAATTTCTGGCTGCGCTATTGCTGCCTCCGCTATATATATATATGGGTCATTCTCACGAAAACTGTCATTTTTTAGTTCATAAAATCCCAAACAAGTAAAGTGAATAAAAAGTTCTGAAACTTTTTATACTAATAGAAATATGTAATGGCATTATAAAGAAAGTATATATCCTATAAATTATACTTAATATTTAAATTAATTAATTTTTTAAATAATTAATTTATAATAATTAATTTAATAAATAAATTAATTAATTTAATAAATTAATTTTTTAATTTATTTTTCAAATTAATTAATAATTAAATTAATTATTTTCACTATTTAAAAAGTGAGGGAATGACACTAATAGTGAGGAAATGATATTTTATTTTAATACATGTTTTTATCTAAGTTACATCTACCTAAAGTTTGAAAATGATAACATACTAAGTATATCTAATATTTATTATAATTTAGTCTTATATATTTAATAGTTTTTACAGGTTTGGGAAATAAAATTGGCTGGCACGATTGAACAAAAAAAAATTTAATAATATACTCATCTTGAATCATTCCCTCACTTCAGCGTCATTCCCTCACTTTATACACTAGTGAGGGAATGACGAATTCAATAAAATTTAAAAATAACAGTTAGGCCTAATTAATTTCTGAAGTCAATCACATACAATTATATTCATACAAGAAAGCAACATATAATTATCCACTTTCTCGATGAAGTTGTATTTTATTTTACTCTAAAAAATGACATGAGGGAATGACAAATGTAAAAAATTTTACCTGGTTTGATTCATTCAAATTTATTCCACAGCAAAGCTTCTTTAAGTTGAAGATGGAAACATACTGCAATTTTGTTCTATGATGCCAGTTGTTAACTTCTGAAGTTTTTATTAAAATATTTTTATTCTAAGAAGATTGCAGGTGATAAGAACATTGTTGTGAGGGAATGACGCGAAACACTGGGGACAAAGTTTAAAATAGTGCTGTGTTAATATTTTTATCAGAAATTAAATTTAAAATTGATTTTCTGAATTCTATATTTCAGTATTCTGAAATAAAAAGCACGAATTTGTAAAAAAAAAATTTTTATTTCAGAAACAATTTTTTTCTTTTTTTAAATCAGCAGTGGGGACAAGTGAGGGAATGATATATTAGTAAATTTTAATTATCTAAAATAAATAAAAAATAAAAATTGGTAATTTTATTTTTATTCTTTTGTTAGCTTGCATTCCGAAGGACACTTTCCCAGAATTTTTTCTTTTCGTAAGCTGTAAAACAAACATAAAATATACTGGGGACATGAAAATGACTGTTTTTGTGAGAATGACCCATATATTACAGATCAACCAGCAAACAAATCATATAAAGAGTATTAAGATTCACTTTTTATAAAGCGCAACTTTGTTGTTTAATTATTCCAAATAAATTAAAATTTTAAGTAAGACGTATTGTGCATCATTAAATGTTATAACTACAAAAAAAAAATTATTAATTTACCTGCTAATAGTTTTTTCTAAACTGAATTACGCGGCACAGTAAAAAATCTTAAACTATGTAATTTTTTGAGAAAAAAAAAATTTTGTTGCGGAAGGACAGTCTGAAACAGATAACATGGTTTCGTCCATAATAAAGTAAATATGAAGTAATAATAAATGTGAAATTTTTTCTATTAAGATCGCTGAACTAGCATAGTACCAACATATAATTTATATTTCTTGACTTTTGATTGGTATAGATCTAGCGAGGGTCATTACCCCAAAAAAATTTTATTCAAAATATATACCTTCAATGTGGCCGAAAAACTGTTTATTTACTTCATGCTCCAAGCAACTAACAAAAAAATTATTATAATTATAATTTTTTTTAACTTTAATTAATTTTATCTATTTATTATGAGCTAAAAAGTTTTAGAATTCCAGCATTTTTTAAAAGTTGGAGAAGCTTTCTTCATCTTTTTCCTTATTTTCTTGTATACTAGTGCTGCGCTCTTTTGGTGAACAGTTAAACTGATAATTCATATTCTTTGTTTTATATATGTATTTACTAGTGGTAGCATAATGTCAGAGGAGGGAGTCTCCTACCCATCACAGCCCCCAGACTTTTCATCTTTCGTTGAATTTACGGTATTCTTTCAAAACGAAGAGTTTGGCTTTATAGAAACACAAAAGTTTATTTTTATTTATATTAATTCAGGTTTGGCGTTTTTAATTTGAGCGTGAAACAAAATGGGGAAATTTGAGTACAAAAATATTCTATGTCATCGCTATTTTGAGTTGGAAGAGTCAGCGAAAAAGAAAAAAAAAAGAACTCCGAATAACTTTTGACATAATAATCGGATTTTCAAACGTCAATAAGTAATTGCGCAGTTTTCTTCACTTGAATTTCCTAAAATCAATAGATTTAAAGGATATCGTAATATATTATTACTAACTATTAATAAAAGTTTTACTCGAAAGCGTATGCATACTTTCTATAAATAAACTTACTTTCCTACCAAATTTTTTCAATACACATTGCAGTCATACTTTAGAAAATATAGCACAAACAAATAATTTCATCAGAAGAGAGATCTAAAGTTTGGTTAACAATATTTTACTTTAAGTTTTGGCCATTCGCACCGCGCAACAACATTACCCCGGAACCACGGTAGAAAGGGGAACACATCCTGGTAAAAAGATCTACNTCAGAAAAAAAAAAAAAAAAAAGAACTCCGAATAACTCTTGATATAATAATCGGATTTTCAAACGTCAATAAATAATTGCGCAGTTTTCTTCACTTGAATTTCCTAAAATCAATAGACTTAAAGGATATCGTAATATATTAATACTAACTATTAATAAAAGTTCTACTCGAAAGCATATGCATACTTTCTATAAATAAACTTACTTTCCTGCCAAATTTTTTCAATACACCTTACATTGCAGTCATACTTTAGAAAATATAGCACAAACAAATAATTTTATCAGAAGAGAGATCTAAAGTTTGGTTAACAATATTTTACTTTGAGTTTTGGCCATTCACACCGTTCAACAACATTACCCCGGAACCACGGTAGAAAGGGGAACACATCCTGGTAAAAAGATCTACTTGAAGTAAAGCACTCCTACAGCAGCTAGTTGTTGAACAAGGGGGTCATATTGGTTAAGATTCTACAATTTCGAGATTAACTGTATGATGGTGGTGACATCATTGTGCACCGGCCGCCTTTACTTCTCAGACAAACTGATACCCATCTATCTGAAGCTCAGTGGGCTTCAAGCCATTACCGGGGATAATACCGTGGTTCTTCACAATAACAGCTAATTATTAGGGGAACCTGAAAGTTATGTTTCGGCGCATTACATATTCGTTAGTCTTAAAAACCAATTCATTTTTTTTTTCGATTCATTTTCAATCCGGCATTGAAAGGTTGTTGCTAACGAGGGTGAATACATTACTGATGAAAAATAAAATCTTGATAACAAATATCAAATGCACCGAAACGACATTACTTTCCGGTCTCCTTAAACTGACTTGTTTGACCTGACTCAGAGAAAGAAAGGATCACTCTCAAAATAAGCAATTATGATTCGAATTCTAGAGACTAATTTATAGTCCAGTTGAATAGGGTACAGGTTGGAATAACGTGCAACGATCTTCACGTGGCCAGTTCTAGGTTGGCTTAGCCATGGCTAGGTTGGTTCTAGCCATGGCTTACGCCTAGGTCTTAGCAAAACGAGAAGTAAGTTTTAGGAAAACTTAATTTAACGTTAGACTTTGTTTTTCTCCCTAAACATTCTGCGAGCGTAAAAATATTTGATAAATATGACATATTAGGATGCTCTAACCATAAGACAAAAAACTAAGTTTAGTTATTTCAGAAGATTTAGTAAACTTTAAAAGAAATTAGAAGAAGCTTGATTTTTTTCACGCGATTTTTGATATTTTATTGGCTGATTTTTACTAATTTGAAGATATTAACTGATTTTTAAAAAAAATTATGCCGTTTTTATTCTTATTACAATAAGCAACTTTCCATACTAAAGCGTTCGGAAACGATTTTTCTCCTGCCTACTTTAACTGATAAGTTGAATTTGAAACAAACAAGTCTACAACGAACCTCTCCGAAAACTAGAATACATCAAACTGAGTAAATATGCAATCTACAGTAAACTCGGTGTGTCAATTTTCTAGAATAAAAATCTATTTCGGCAAAATAGAAAAAACTAATAGTAACATAAATTTCAATCACTTATTTATAATTAAGTTATTTAAGTAATAAAAAAATAATTAGAAATGTAACTGTTCTCAACGAGAAATTCAGATGCTTTAAGAACGACAAAAACATTATAGTATATTTTATCCCATATTTACACTTTTTAAAAACTTAGCTACGAGATCTATGCTACTTTCCGGAAATCAATCCGAATTCTCAAAAAAAAAAATACATTTTTTAATTCAAACATTTATTACTTTGCAAAAAAATAAAAAATTTAATTCATGAAAACAGACTGAAAATTCTTTTCCAAATTGTTAGACCGCCATCACTTCCTCTTTCGTTTTATGCTGCTGACCACAGGCCCGGGCGAAGCATTAGCTACCTCGTCAAATACGATAAAATTGTAAATTTGGCAAATAAAATTGTGTTTTGATGAAAGTATTGGCGAATGATTTTTCCACTGGAAAGAAAAATATATATAAACTTGATTCTCAAAATTACATCAAAATTAATTTTTCTAAACAAATCAGTAATTTTTATTCGATTACAGTAATTTTTGGTAGATGCACAGCATAACCAATAAGAATTGGGTCCAAATAATATGAGCCTGAAACAAACTACCGTAAAATAGTTTTCTATGGGGAAAAAAAATTTATAATAAAAAATTTTTACGATTTGAATTTGGCGAAGACTTTCGAAAATTGGTGAATACTTTCGATATGGTGATGCTAATTTACTCGCTGATAATTTGAAAACAAATTCTGTTAACTGTAATTGCTTCAAGAAAATGCAGGCATACGTCCCCAACCTTTCTTCACCTGCAAAAGACATGGAACAAATCACTCCCGCCGTAAGAAGGAACTTTAAATGAAATGGCTAATGCTTCACCGTTGTTGCTTTGTAATTTTGCTTCAGGTCATTTAACTTCAAAATTCCTTTTTCCTCTGGTTCAAAATTACGAGATTTAATAACGAACTTCAAAAGTCGTACACTCAGTATATGAATTGATTGTAAAGAAAATTAAAGTAATACAATATTCATGGAATCAGATTTGAGCACGCCCTAAGTCAATCCCATTCCATGCAAAGATATTCTTGATTAAACAAGGTATGAAAATCGTTCAGAACTTGTATCGACGTAAATTATTCTTGAATCAATTGCTTCTAACAGCATTTTGAAAATAAGGAAAGGATTTTCCAACCCGAATGCACTCCATCTTACACAGCGAATACCACATAAGAATGGTGGAAAACCAGTTTGCATAATACAGATGAAATAGTCGCTATAGATCTCAACCACTTCACTGTATAGACTCATTCTCATTATATGAAAAAAAATACAGTAAAGCGTTATGTATACAATACCATATAGATTAAATGCAGCACCTCCTATAAGAGAGAAGACCTCCTCACGGGTTACCATAGATGAGAACTCCGATCCTTTAGTAGTTAGAACGTTGTGACATCTTTTGTTTTTTCCTCCACTGCGCTGTTGATGTTAATTATGTCGAACTACTAAATTGATCCGTACGGAGGCCTTCTCTCTTTTAGGAGGCGTTGGTAAATAGCTTCCACAGTTTCGCTGTCACTTACGCACTCATATGTTGAAATTTTCAAAGACCATTATGCATAAATGTGGCTCTGAATCTGAATCTAGTTGACAGAGCTCAATTTCCTTCTTCAAGATGTGGGTTGTTATGAGCTTTTTGGAGCAGACCTCAGATTTAAAGAGAGAGAAAAGAGAAGCTATTTAAATCGTATGATTTTGATGCCCAATTCCAATCACTCAAAATGGGAAATTTCATGATCAAAGAATGACTCCACTATGCATAAAATATTACTCAACAACAAAAACGCATTGTTCTTTAGTTAAAATTTTCCATTTCAGCCTCTCGCTGTCTTATTTTTGCTGGAAACATTTTATTGCACAAATAGCGAAAAAATAAAATCCTACATGGATTTTGTGATGCCTTTAAATTTGTATTCATAAATTCATATTTTAACCAACGAAACTTGACCAAACCTTGCATATTAAACTAAGAGTAACTGAAAGTTAGTAGTTTAAATGTAGACTGGCACAAGAGCAAGAATCGAATCTATAAAGGTTATCGAACGGCGCTATAAACTTAGATTGCCTCAACAAAAAACAGGGGAGAAAAACAGAGCAAGATCACTTAGGCTTAAAGAACTATGCTTACACGATAAAGGTAAACCTCGTGAAGGATTAAATGTATTAGGAAAACTGCTTTATATGGGTTGCTTTAATAGAGCGCAACAGAAAGTAAACGTTTGGAATAATTTTTGCTCTAATAATCAGATTTTCATGTACTAAAACACAATCTGAGTCGTTCGAGGATGCAAACTTAGGCATGCTAATTAATTAGTGCAGAAGAAATTTAAAGTTGCCAAGAAAATATACCTAAAGAAAAAACAAACGTTTCCTATTTTATCCATTTACATTTTTTTAATTGAAAAAAAAAACGAACAGATTTTAAAATTTTCTTTCTAAATGCATAGTTAAAGAAAAAGTAATTTAAATGTATTTTAAATTTCTATTTTGTATTTAAATATTTTAACTCACGCAAGGAAAAGAGTGATTTTTCTTATTTATTTGTTATTTATTTATTTTGAGCAATCACTTATGAGTTCAAATAAATGTACATGGAATGCTGCTTTTCAATTATTTATTATTTATTTACAGTTAATCTAATCTATCTGATTTTTAATTTATTCATAAAAATGCACTGTCAAATAAAAAAATTGGAGAATGAATTAAATAAAATAATATAATGGTCATGTCTGGTGGAATAAATTAAACCAAATAAAAATCATCATGCATCCAATTAATCAAGATCAGGTTAATGAACGAATTCAAGAAAAACTGCCAAAGAAAATTAGATCTAATTTTTCAATTTAAAGAATTGTTTTCACACATGAAAAATAAAAACATAATTAGCAGTTATAAAATGACATTGTTTCTTTTAGAACTGTGTAAAACAAGCACTGAAGAGGTCTAATCATTCGCTCACCAAGTCTATAGCTGTCAACTGAGATTTCTAGCTTCATGATATATTAAGCAAGGACATTCGACGTCATTGTACAAAGCTTCTTTAGTTTGTTTTGACTGCATAGGTGGCGCGGGAGTAAAGATCTTTCTTTTCATTAAAAAAGAATAACAAATAAAAGATGCTGTGGCGGGAAGAAACTAGAGTTTGTTTCGTTCACTCGGTTCTAATTATGAGGGTGCTTGCATGTTTTACACTAGCTTGGTCTTGGTTGACCCTTGCTGCAGCACGATGTCCGACTGATGTATTGGTTATGTACAAGACAATTTTACAAACAGAATGGTCTGAAGAGAAATTTCCTAAGCAATATCCAGAATGGAGACCACCAGCCCAGTGGTCAGTTGTTGTTGGTGAGTTTATTTTATAAAGCATATGAACGAAAATATTAAAAAGAAAAAAACTCTTAGCTGAAAACGAACAGAAATAAAATCTAGTATCACAAAATTTCAAATTATTTCTTTAATATTTCACTAATTTAAGACAATTAAGTGACTTTAGTTAATTGATCTATTAATTACACTGATAAATTTAACAATAAGCATTTAAAAAGACTTTAAGGCTAAAGGCATCTCATTATGAAGAGCAGAAAAATTTTCAGCAAAATATTAGAAAAATTTGAATTTATAGCATGTAGACAACATGCATTTTTATTAAATCGTATGTGATTAGTGATGCCAAGTGAAATTTAATAAAAGATTTAAAATTAAAGTAATCCAACATTCCTAACATTTTTCCTATATCAGAAAGAACATCATATTTCTCTTGTAATCTGAGAAGCAATGTCATTTTAATCATTTAGAATGTCGGACATTTTAATACTTTTTAATATTTTGTGGTTTTTTTTTTACAGTTTATTAGGTAGCAGACAAAGTGCGAATGAAAATTAATAACTAATTTTAGTAAAAAATTCTCTACTAGCCCCCTAAAGCTATATGCTTTGTCTGCCGAAAAATAATTAAAACAATAAAAAACTAAGTACTGTCTTAAAAATTGTCTTATCAATCCGAACATAAGAATCTCAATAAGTTATGAATAACTTTTGGAGCATTTTAAGACTAATGAAAAGCATTTAAATTATGATATTGAAAAAATTAAAACGTATTAAAAATTTTAACCAGTCCTTTTAAATTTTACATAAATTTTGCCCAAGTAGAGCCACAACTGTATCAGCACCAAAAATTCACCTATTTCTCATTAGCACTAGCCTAAGGATATTGGTCACTAGATATATGATATTCGTTCCCTAACCCTTTAACTCTTGAACATGGCAGCCCAATGAAAAGTGCTTCGAATTAAAAAGTAGTAAAATTTAAATATTTTAAATAAATAACTACTTTTTTTCATTCGCTATCACTTTAAAATTTTTTTAAAAAAAGATAGTTGCGTAATGAAACACATTGATCCCTTAGAATACATCACGCTAGGTCAAAAATAATAGTATTTATTGGAGGGGTATTGCATTATAAATACTGCTTATAGGTTTGCGTTTTAGGATGGTTATCTCTTCAGTTGATTGTAACATGAAAGCAAAAATATTTTTCCCTTAGTATAATATTTGTCAAAATTTTATTGACAGGAAATATAATGGTCAAGGAAGAAACTATGTACCATGATGAATTAAACTTATTTAGTATAAAAAAAAAGGGTTCGTTTATTTTAAGAAAAATTTAAATTTATGCCCTTTAAATTATCCTGATCGGTATGAAAAATTTTATGAAAAATTTAAAATTTTCACAAAGCATTAAATTCGCACAAAAAATTATATCTATAGTGGCGTCTCAATATATTTTTTGTAACTCCATGCAGCATTTGGTTGTTTAGAACTTAAAAATGATACATAAATCTTAAAGACGATGCTTATAAAATTTGAACTGCTTTGTAATCAAATTAAAATGTGAATATACTGCATGTGCCATTGTTTTTGAATGTTTATTGCTCATTTTTTCCTCCGTGTTATCATTTAACTTTTGAATTTAAAAACGTAACTATAGTGTTGAGTATAAAAATCCTTTTTAAAAATACAATGAATCAAACTACAATAATTCCCTAGTAGCTAAAATATTTTTAAATGATCCTCCAACTACTTATTCACACTTTTACTAAAATTAACAGATATACAGAGAAAATCAAGTACCGGAACTGGAGCTTGAGTCGGTGAGCTCCAGAGCTGGGGTTGGAGCTTTAAATATTCCTATGCTTCAGGGCTCCAGCACTTTCCATGTATCTTACAGATATTTAAGAGACCTGCTACATTGCAACAGCATTGCACGCTAGCCAAGCTGCTGTAGAAAGACTATTCTCGGCATTAAAAGACATTTTTAATGATTTAAGATAAAGTATGAAGGAAGATTTATGAGATTTTATTTTTTTCTTCTTAAGAATGAACAAATGAGACTGTGAATTTTATTAAATTTATATTTTCTGTGTTAGCTGATTATTATGTAATATTTTTGCTTCAAAAATATCATACATTGTACAATTTTGTTTCAAAAATATCATAAAAAAATTTTTTAGTTTGTTCGCGTTGCTTGGAGTTTTTAGTTGTAATGAAAAATTATAAGAAAGGTAAAAAAAATTCAATTCAAGCAACTTTATGATAAAAAAATATCTTATTATTTGAATCTAGTAGATTTTGTTTCATGACCAAAATACGGTTTAATAATATCTTACATACAAAAACTCCTAGAAGTTAAAATGAATAATTTCTTAACGTAACGATTAAAAATAAATAATTATGTTCAATTAATTTAACTTTTTTAAGCAAAAATTATTTCATCACAGTTATTTTCTTATGAACTACACATTTCTAAGTAAAAATCGCTTTTTATCCCATTATTTAAGGAAAATAAATAAAATAATGCTTTAAAATTTTTTAACAAGCACTTTCTGTATGGTCTGTGAAATAAACATCCATTTCATCAATTGACCAGGCTTTATTAAGCATTTGATTTACTTTCTTGTAAAACATGTTGCTTCGAGAAAATATTTAATTATATGCCATTTAATTATACACATACTTTTTTTTTAAGCTCATAAATAATGGTATCAGTTGCATTTCTTATCCTATAAAAATTTCTTTAAGTCTTTCTGCCTGAAACTTTTTCGTTAAATATTTTGAAATTTTTTGACTCATTATGTGCATGCTCACACTGGAACCAAATTAATAAAATATTGAGGATGCTCATTTTCAAATCGTTCTAAAACTTACTACAATTTGATTTCAAAAAAGTTATAGATTTTTATCTTTATATAACGAAATTTAAGATACAACAACTTATTTTTCATTAGTGTGAAGCAGTCGCTAAATTTATAAAGTATATAATAGAAAAAGGATACCCTAAGTTTTTAAGATATTTTTTTTTATTTAGTTGTGTAGTATTAATTTTATTTACTGGTAAAATATTTCAGCTATATCGATAAATTCTGTAACTTGTAAACATTTTCTACAATCTAGAAAACTTGGGTAATTTTTTTAATAATATTCGAATCTGGACTGATAAATTTCGATAAAAGTATCAAATATCTTTGTTATGTATGTATCATTTAAACCAGTAAAAATGGACATTAGCCCGTAATGCAATAATTTTGTCTAGAAATAGTTGGTTATCCGAAATCTTAACAAAGAATAGAATATTGGCCTTAACCCGCTTCGAAGGGATATTAGAGAGGCTTTTTAGTTCCCTCATGCGATGCATATGCTGCGATGTTAGAAGAAAATGGTTAGGGAATTTGAAAATGTCTGCATTTTAACTATTATGCCAGTAAAAGATAGTTTTAAATTTGAATACCTGAACCTCAGGGAAAAGGGAGTTTAAAAAGTGAAGCAAAAAGTGTCTATGATGCTTAAAGGAAAGTAAAAAGAATTTGGATCGATGTAAAGAAGAAATAAAAATAAATAAATAAACGAAAATAAATAAGTAAAAATAAATAAGTAAATAAAATAAATAAATAAATAGAAAAAATAAATAAATAAAAAATTAAATAAAAATAAGTAAATAAATAAAAATAAATAAATTTAAAAAAATTAATTAATTTCAAAAAACTTAATTAATTGTGTTACAGACAATTTTTTCCAACCAGGTCCCAGAGGTAAAAGCAACATTACGCCTATAGTGGCGTGCAAAGGACTCCAGCTAGTATGTTATTTTAGTTATTTACCAAAAAAATATGAAGTAAAAATTATTTGTCTGCCAAAATTATCTGTCTTGTGTTTTCAATACAACGCAGTTTTAATATGCATCTTCTTAAAGATTTATGTATCTTGTGAAGTTATATGTCTAACATATGAGTTATATGTATAACAGTCAGTATCTGATAGCCAATATCTCCTCAT